>NW_013953287.1:27363-29429 GCF_001266775.1 Austrofundulus limnaeus
TTTCAGAACACCGGTAGACGGCAGCCATTACAGATGAACATGTGTTTGTTGTTGTTCCAGGAGTGGCCCGGTCACTTAGTTTGCTATCATTACTAAGGTGCAGGAATACTTTTCCCTCATTTTTTTCACATCATGTCTCCTGCTTGGATCTGTTATTATCTCGCTCTGAAGCACGGAGGAGTGTCAGAGGTGAGCTCGTTACAACTGATTTTTACGACACGGTCTCATTTCCAGACAGGGATTTTGTGAATGAAGCCGATATTTCAGTTAAAATGCATAAGTAAAAATATTTATCCGAGTATAATACTACCCCCAAACTTTATGGATGATTTTATGGATTTAATTTTACGTATTGTACTTGAATAAATTCGGTAACTTCAATGTTTCGTGTTTAACTACAACTAAACAGGCAAGGTCACGTTCCTGAGCACCACTAACAAACACTAACAGCTCTATGTGGTGTTTCCTGCATAGAAACAGTGTTTTAACTTGTCCTCTTATAAACACTAAAAAGTACCATGCGTACTGACTAAATGTGAAATAAATAATACAGAAATACTATTAATATAAAAGTAAGAGAGTTTTACTCAGAGGTGTGGAGAGTACCTGCTGTCTTGGACTCTCCCACTTTCCAACAGGAAATTCCCATTGGAGTTTCAGTTTAAATTTAGGAATTGCAAGTGGGGAAAGTCCCACTTCTTAGTACAACTAGGACCACAGCAAAACAAGCCAGAGAAAATGTAGTGAAACAGAGATTTTACAAGGCATATTTCATAAACTGCCAGACACTTCTGAACCATGTGCAGCTCCACCAAGTGATGGGACGGCATCATGTCGTGAGTAAAGTAATCACATGCATTATGGGAGATACGGTCAGTGCTGGCTTTAAAGCAGATTATTTTAAGACATTAAAACATATTTAAAACTCTTGCTGGCCTTGGTTTTGACACGTTTTTCTTGTAACTGTGTCAGAAAGAACAAATTTCTTCACCTCTGGTCGAGTGTTGATCCAGCTTCTGTAGCTGTGGTTACTTATGATGTTCATGGATGTCATTAGTATTAGTCAATACATTGATAACTGCTGTTAGTAACAGTAGCCATGGTTAGTATTAGGAACAGTAAAACCGATCATGTTCATAGCTGCAGTAGGAAGCAGCATGAGGCGCCTGCCTCACTGTGACAGTGTTTTTCCTCCCTGCTTGATATTTTTTTCTGTGTAGACCAATCGAGCCACAAGGTCACTGTGTTTTTAATTGTGGTGCCCCCTCGTCCTCATGGCCCTCAACCCCTCCAACCCCCTCACAGCCCAAATGATGAACGACTGCACCTTGTGAAAAGGGCCTTCTCCAGTAAACAAGCTTATCTCTCCTCGGTGTTTCTGGCTGCAGCGTGTGAATAATGAGCTGTGGGGTATCACTGTTAATCACTATAATTGTTAATGTTAAGAGGGGGCTGCTGCTAGTTGCTCGACGCCTAACGCCTTTAATGATTTCATTTTTTTACATTAAAATGCTGTGTGCCTTTGTCAGAATGCCCGGTCACACTGCCCCCACCCCCCAACGAGCCCAAAGAGAAGCTAATTAGTATTTAGTGGCCTGTGTGTGTGATGTTGTGTATGTGGAGCAGAGCAGAGCTAAAGCCTGTTATCAGGAGCCCGATAAAGGGAATTGGTTGTTCCACAGTAGCTGTGAGGGGCTACTGCTGATAGCGATGTGGCTATTATAAAGAGGACAGGCACGCACACACACACGAGCATGGAAATACACTTGAGTTCATAAATGTGTATTTACCTGGTAAAATACTAAACTTCTCTTTCTTGTTTCTCTGAAGATACTTAATGACGCCTCCTCACCTGCTAACAAAAACGATCAGAGTCCAAAACTCCTCTTAGTTTCCACCGTAAATGTTGCATAAAAACCTGAACATAGTCCTGAGACATAAATATGGGGTGCCATTTGTAAAATTACCAATCACTGTCAAAAATTACCACCAATATTTTTGTTTTACTTAGCCTTTTATTTAAAAAAAAAAAACTAACAGATTTATTTTTCAAAGTCAGTTTTTCA
>NW_013953287.1:34327-35827 GCF_001266775.1 Austrofundulus limnaeus
GCTATCTATTTTTGTAAATTTGTGTATGCGTGTCTGTGTGTGTAGGTGTGTGTGTGTGTGTGGGGGGGGGGGTGTATGTGAGTGTTGGCTGCAGGCGTTATATGCTCTGGATCAATAAAGTGTATTTGTGTGTGTCAGTCCTTAGCTCTCCTTCCAATTTCACATTTCCAGCAGTGCTGGAACACACACACACACACACCTACACACACAGACACGCATACACAAATTTACAAAAATAGATAGCAGCTTTACAAGGTAAGCATTCTTAAATTGATTTGTTAAACAGTGTTGTGAGCCCCAGTGCTCTCTGAAGCTGTGTAATTACTCTGAGAGCTGATGCTCCGTGTGTGTGTGTGTGTGTGTGTGTGTGTGTGTGTGTGTGTCTGCATCAAAGTGTGTCTGTGGATAATTTCATGAAGAGCTTTGTGTTTGTTTCCAGATGAAGGAAGCTCCATGTGTCTGACTATTGAAGGAGAGAGCATTTCATTAGGAATCATAACAACTCACATCTGAGCTGGAAGCAGAGGATCACTCCTTCTCTTCATCATCATCATCATCATCATCATCATCTAATCTCCTTGGATCTAATCGGACCCCTCTCACATTATTAACAAGATTATTTTAATCACATTAATATGAATAATATTATTAATATGTTTTTCACATAGCATCACTTAATGATTTTCAGTCACTTTGTAACAGAAGCTCTCTGCAGGCCCTGAATTTACCACACAGGGAACCTTTAACTCATTACATCTGGAGCCTGTGGGGTCGCCTCAGCAGACTCATTTCGATGAGGAGGAGCAGCAGAGCCACTATAACCTGAGCCCTCCACCCTGAAGGAAGCTTGTCTCCAGCATCTCATTCTTTCAGTCACTTTATTGCCTTTAAGTAAATGCTGGGACATACACAAACCAGAAAACCCAGAGCTTTCTTCACCAGGACAAACCAGAGCAACGGCCTCATTACTTCAGACCAGGCCTCAGTCCATCGGTCCTCCTCCCCTCCTTCGTGCTGCGAGGTGTACATCTCTAACTACTTACAGCCTTAAGTTTATAAAATATTTAACGGAAACTCATGAAAATACATTTCTGTTGTGAAAATGTTGATATTAAGTAAAATATATTCATTCACAGACAAAATAACTTACACCTCACAACTTCATGAAGATGGAGTCGTTGCTGCTGTTTTCTTACACTTACACAAAGCCTTTCTTTTTTTTTTCTCGGACATGTCCAGGTGTAGCTCACCCCTCACACAGTGACTGCTGGATATGGGCACCAGTGAACCCATTACCCACAGCAGATTTAAGAATGACACTGTTTTATCAACTCTACTACTCTGAAGTTTGCTCTCGTTAAGGTAGCAGATCAGATTTACTTTTAATATTCAAACTCATAACTACTGATATGGAGGACCAAAACTGACGTAATTAGAAATAAAAAAGCAAAAATATATAAATGAACCTTTAAACAAACAAATAAATAAATAAATAAAGAA
>NW_013953287.1:37238-39845 GCF_001266775.1 Austrofundulus limnaeus
AATATCAATAACAGAAATTTAATTCTGTTGTAAAACGACAATTTGAAAACTATGGTAGTATACAGTAAGAGTTTACAAACATTTGTTCAGTTTTTTTTTATTTTACAGATAATATTATTGATTAAGTCAGAGACCAGGAACAAGAACAGAAACTATCTGCACTTCCACAACAATCCAGTTTTAATCTGTTCTGTATCTTTACACATGGATACCATCAATTGTCCTTACATTATTATTACATATTTTAGTGGCATCAGAAGTGTTTGTAAAGTGGGGGTCCTCTCCCAGAAAATTTTAAATGAAGTAGATGCAAAGTTTCTGTGCATCAATTTCCAGTGTTAGTCTGTGGAATAATCTAAGTCAGGACCTCAAACAAAGAGAGTTTAAGGAAATGTAGAAAAATGTGTTGTTAGAACCATAACGGATGAGCTCACTGGAAATAATAGAGAAGCCCAAGTATTTTTAGATGTACAAGTTTATGTATATATTACCTAATTTCCCTCTGGGATCAATAAAGTATCTTTGAATTGAATTTGAATTGAATATATCTGTATGTTTAAGAATATGTGTACAAATATGTGGGTAGATGTACTTCCATTTGTAGGAATGTGGAGGAGGTATGTTCAGATATACAGTTAAACAAAGGGGTAAGGGACAATAAGCTATGCTTCTTCTCAACTCTTTCTTGAATATGTCAGCTATGTTTTGGGTAGTGTTCTACAGTAATTGTGCTTCCTTAGGTTTTATTTAATGTTGTGAAATATATGTTAATTTGTAATAAGTGGGAAGCTAGGTATAATTCACATATTGAAAATACAAAAACTAGTGTTGTAGTACTTGAAACCGGACTTGGTCTTAAGACCGGTCTCAAGACCACTTTTTGATGGTCTTGGTCTTGTCTCGGTCTCGGACATTGAGGACTCGGAATTTTATTTCAAGACCACAATTGTGGAAATATCACTAAATAGCTAGATTATTTTGCAATTAATTTGTTAACATAATTGCTTTCATTGAATTTAAAATGTAGCTACTGATCCAAATTCAAACCTGACTCATTGCTATTTATGTTTCTTTGTTACCGGCTGTCACCCATCCACACCCCCTGTCACTCGCACACAGCACTCCCGGAAAGTGCACCGTGGTTCTCTGGGAGCAGAAAAGGATGTCTTCAAAATTTTAAGTAAAAAATTTTGGCTACATTATTCATAAATATTATCATTAATAACAACAATCAGGAGGTCCTGATGCATCTCAGTAATCCAGGTAAAAAATCAAAAAGAAAAAAAATTGTATAGGTCCTCTGGACGGGTTCTTCTTTAATGAAACGTTNCACTGAGTTGCCGCCATGTGATTGGCTGATTAGAAATTAAGTGTTAACGAGCAGTTGGACAGGTGTACCTAATAAAGTGGCCGGTGACTGTATATATACATTTATTGTATTTTCTTTTATTTGTAGACGCATTTCCGTCTCTTAAATTTTATTTATTATGTTTTTTGTTTTTTCCCACAAGCCTTTATGCCTCATTATGCAAATAAGGTGAGCAGTCCTTTTTGGGTCATCTCTCCAACTGGTCACCAAACAGGAAGGAGCAGGATCCATATGCAAATTTGTGCACACTTGTGTTGCCTCAGTTTAGTTCAAGGTTTAAAGACAAGGAGCAAAGCATTTATCTGTGCCTTGTTTTTAACTAAACATTAAGCTAAACTGGGGCAGCATCTGCTCTCTGAAGATTCACTGTGAAGTCCTTTTTTGATAATCCCCTTGATCTCATTCCTTCAGGACGAGAGTAGGGAAAAGACAGCCAACCTGCCTGCTTTCTGTTTATTATCACTTCCTTTGACGCTCACCTGTTCTGGACTCCTGGAAGTCTCACCCTCTCAGAAAACTGAAAAACAAGGATTTGAGGAAGGCCAATTGTAAAGACGTTGGTTCCCAACTTCCTGTGTTTCCTTCAAAGTAAAATATTTTACTTAACTTTCATCCTGTGTTTCCTGTGAGTCCTGGAGTAATAACTATATAAATCATGACATGATGATGCACTTCACTGATCTTGTTCTGGTCAACAGATAGCTGCTGTTTTGGCACAATAACCAGAAAAAGGCTATCAGAAACTTTCTCAAGTTGCACCCAGGTAATCTTCAACAAGTGTGACATTCCCAGTGTCCTCATATGAGGACATTTTTTAAACCACATTCTGTACCATGGCAGAGTTTAGTTATTATACCTAATAGGTACTAATCCCATGTAGCTTGGAGAAAGAAAACATGCACACCAAACAGAAGCCTGGGTCTCAGGAATTAACAGGATCTGGACAGCAAAACGTGAACAGCTGGAGCTGAACACCAGATTCTGATCAAAGACATCAAGCATTCTATAGGATCTAAATACTAGGAATTAAACCTGAACCTGCGTACCATGATAGTATGACCAAGACCTGGACATAAAGACCTGAGAACTTGGACTTGAGCATTAGAAACTGAACTGTAAAAAATAACTTGTAAGATTTACTTGAGAAAATCCAGTAAACGATTTGCACTGACGTTTGGTAAGTAAATTTAAATACTACAAATATGGAATATTTAGTCTCATCATTATCCAGTAAAAGT
>NW_013953287.1:41605-43259 GCF_001266775.1 Austrofundulus limnaeus
GTGTGTGTGTGTGTGTGTGTGTGTGTGTGTGTGTGTGTGTGTGTGTGTGTGTGTGTGTGTGTGTGTGCGTGTGTCGCAGCATTTCGCGCTGCACCAGAAATTGAATTGATATTTTGTAAACCTGATTTGTGGATAACGCGATGTGACAGCGACAAATGCCTAGCTGAGAATGGTTTTCAAAGCCTCTCCAAATGAAAGTTATTACAGGGTAAATGTGCATTTCTTTGTGTGTGGGCGGGGGCTCCAGCCCCTCCTGACTTGCTGTATGACTTTATATGGGCTGAATATGGATCCATTTCCTGGGTAATTGAATTGATACTGTCATGCACGGGGGCAGTGCCACATGGCTCTGCAGGGCGGATGGACTGTCTGATTGAATTGGATGGTGGCGGTGGGTTGGAGGGTGACCCGGTGCGCACGTGTGTGTACGTGTGTGCACGTGTGTGTGTGAGTCAGAGGTTGTCAGCGAGCCGTCATAAGATAGACACACTTCAGTGTTCCTCTGATTACTACCATACAGCCAATTGTCTCTCCAATAATCTGCTGCCACAACCTCCCGACACACACATGCTTGCACATGCACTAGCAGTAGGATCCGGGTCAGGCGGCCCACAAACCATTTCCAATTCTCAAGTATGCGCCGGGCCGCAGATCTGCTACATATTAATTTTGTCCCGGCTGAGATTTGCTCCCATTCAGTTAGAGCCGATTGATGAGAGAGCAGAGAGGATCAGACGGCTGCTCATTCGCTCTCCTCACCTCTGATTAGAAACACTGCTGCTGTCACTGCGCTATTAGGACAGGGGAGGGGGGGAAAGAGATAAGGGGGGAGAGTGAGATGGGAAGAGATGGAGCAAATGGGGGGAAAGTAAGGAGACAGAGGTTAGAAAATAGGAAATAGAAGGTGATGGGAGGAAAAAAGGGAAAGAGATGGTGTGAGAAAAATATTTCATCACATCGTTTAAGTTTATTTAAACATATAAACAATGTGGTAAAACTCTCCACTGTGAATATCACAATACTTGGAGTAAAATGGGGTGCAGCAGAGCAGTGATTAGAGCTAGATCCTCAAAGCAAGAAGGTTGCAGGATTACCTTCTGCTCTGGCTCTTTTTGTGTGGAGTTTGCAAGTTCTTCTCTTGTTCTATGGGACTAAAAACATCCTTACCTGAAATTTTTGAATAATTTATTTATGTTTTTGCACATAAAGGGAAGGACTTATTAAAATATAAGGAGTAGAAGTAAAAACTAGGCTGAAAATAATTAATAAAGTAAAGTACAGATACCATTATTACTACTCAAGTACAGTAACAAAGTATTTGTACTTACCATATTTATTCGTGTATAATACGATCTCATGTATAATACAACCCCCACTTTTTTAAGCTTAAAAGGCATAAAAATTTAATCCTCAAACTACCTCCAATTTCATACAGACTTCAAGATTTTTCAGCCTTTGCAGTCTTTATACATATCAGTAAAATGATCATTGGACTGTTCATTTTTTTTAACAACATACAGTACTTGAATAAATACGGTACATTTTAGCTGATGAGAGCTTTAAAGTGCAGCAGGTCAGATCATCACCAAGGACCTCATGTATAAACGGTGCGTACTCATAAAAAAGTTGTGCGCCAGGTTCTACGCCCACGTTG
>NW_013953287.1:43269-47308 GCF_001266775.1 Austrofundulus limnaeus
CATATGTACTAAAGGTATTTTGACAAAAAATACAGTATACAGTATATCAGCTGTAGCAGCATCATATGAATTCTGGCATTTTACACATAGTCCACCAGGAGGCGCCAACACAAAAGTCAGAGACTTCACATGAGATTTGGACCATCTTGTGGGGGAAAAGCAGATTACTTCCTACTCGTGAGCGCCCCCTCTGGTGGGGAAACATTTTCTCAGAGATACAAACTTTTTCAGAACACCGGTAGACGGCAGCCATTACAGACGAACATGTGTTTGTTGTTGTTCSAGGAGCYGCTCGGTCACACACTAATGTCATTAGTTCGTTATCATTACTGAGGTGCAGGACTGATTTTTACCCCTTTTTTCACATCATGTCCCCTGCTTGGATCTATTATCTCGCTCTGAAGCATGGAGGAGTGTCATAGGTGAGCTCGTTTCAACTGCTTTTTACGACGCGGTCTCATTTCCGGACTCAATAATTTTGTGAATGAAGCCGATATTTCAGTTAAAATACATAAGTAAAAATATTTATCCGAGTATAGTACTACCCCTAACTTTATGGATGATTTTATGGATTAAATTTTACGTATTATACTTGAATAAATACGGCAGTTACTTTTCAACCGCTAGTGCACCAATGCAGCTAAAGCTTCCCTCAAACTGGGGACCTCAGGCTATTTTTAGAACAGGAGTCACGTGAGTCTGGCTGCTCGACGCTGATGTGCGTACACACTCTCGTAGCTGCTCCATTGATTTCACTGGTGCTGCACTGGTTTAGTTGTGTTTAAACTTAAATAAATTCAGGATAACAGCATCAAACTCCACTACAAAACATTATGCTACATTACTCGTAACAGTGACTCAGTCTTCCCCACATGGAACAAGTATTTTTTGTCACTTTTCCCAAACTAAGATGCTAGGCTAACAGCTGGATTCCAGCGATGGGATGAACTGATTTTGACCAGAAAAATCATGGAGTTAGTGTCTGCTCTAAACATGTAATAAGAGGTAAAAGACAAGGACCACCCGGATCCTAAACAGGTACAGTAATCCTTATTGTTTTTACTGTAGCCCAAATTTCAATTAATGACAAGAACAAAAAATTAAGAATGTCGTCTGAACTGGTCCTTCTTTAATGAAACATTTCATCTTTTTTCAGGTAAACTCTTTATAAGCGGCGCCTCTACATGGTGAACTCACAAGTTTAATTGTGACGCTGAATTTCCATTGACCATAAAAAAACGTGAATTTCAAAAATAAGCTTACTTAATCAATTATTCACGTCAATTTTGAAAAAAACCTTATGTTTTTTGACAAAATAGATAGAATATGGTGGGATTTTTTTGGCTATATCGAAATTGGTGTTTTTCGCAAAACTGCAATGGAAACATTTTCTTCACATCATGGGAGTCACGTGATCAACAACCGGATGTTTCTACTGGCAAAAAAGATGAGGAAGAAGACAACAGGAAGTAGATGCAGTAAAACGCAAGACTCCACTGATGAAGAAACAGCCTGTTGAAACTCCTTTAAAGTTTGCCGCACAACATTTAAACAAGCCTGTGTAATACTGGGAGAATATAGTCTGGTCAGATGAGACCAACATTGAACTGTTTGGATGCCAGAATACACATCATGTTTGGAGGTCAAATGGCACTGCACATCAGCCCAAAAACACCATACCAACAGTGAAGTTTGGAGGTGGGAACATCATGGTGTGGGGCTGTTTTTCAGCATATGGTACTGGCAAACTTCAAATAATTGAAGGAAGGATGAGTGGAAAAATGTACAGAGACATTCTTGATAAAAATCTGCTTCCATCTACCAGGATGATGAAGATGAAACGTGGCTGGACATTTCAGCAAGACAATGAGCCCAAACACAAAGCCAAGGAAACTCTCAGTTGGTTTCAGAGAAAGAAACTAAAGCTGCTGGAATGGCCCAGCCAATCACCTGACCTGAATCCAACAGAAAATCTATGGAAAGAACTAAAGATCAGAGTTCATAGAAGAGGTCCACGAAACCTTCAAGATTTGAAGACTGTTTGTGTGGAAGAATGGGCCAAAATCACACCTGAGCAATGCATGCCACTAGTTTCTCCATACAGGAGGCGTCTTGAAGCTGTCATTGACAACAAAGGCTTTTGTACAAAGTATTAGATAAATTTCAGTAAGTGTGTTCAATACTTTTTCCCTGTGTCATTCCACATTATTACAAATAACTTCATTTCTGGACATTTATGGTTTGATTTCTTTGTATGTATGGATCACTTGGGTTGTTACCAACATCTGGTGAAAATTTCATGTCATTAGCACCTCTAGTAATATATTTACTGAGAAAAATGGTGACGTGT
Organism: Austrofundulus limnaeus; assembly: GCF_001266775.1. Lineage (NCBI taxonomy): Eukaryota > Metazoa > Chordata > Actinopteri > Cyprinodontiformes > Rivulidae > Austrofundulus > Austrofundulus limnaeus. The sequence continues at coordinate 45,620 of NW_013953287.1, forward strand.
TCAATACTTATTTTACCCGCTGTACACATAAAACATGTAGTGTTTACATAGTCCTGTTCAACATTATTTTCTAGAACAGGTGAGGGATCAGACAAAGCACAGCCCAAAGACCCCTATGATGAGTGCTATAAATGATTCAGTGTACCCTCGCCCAGACAAGGGTCACCAGGGTCCCACTCTGGAGCCAGGCCTGGAGGTGGGGCACACTGGCGAGCGCCTGGTGGCCGGGCTTTCACCCATATCGAGCCCGGTCGGGCACAGCCTGAAGAGGAGACGTGGGTCCCCCTTCCCATGGGCTCACCAGCTGTGAGAGGGGCCAAAGGGATCGGGTGCAATGTGCAATGATAGATTTGACTATTTAGGGGTTTTAAAAAGAAATACAACTCATGTCTTCCCTAAACCTTGTTTATTGAACACAATGAAATAAAAACAAACAGGGAAATATTCCTGGACAAGCAGCACACAGTGTGTCTCACATCCTTGGATCAATTTTTCTCTTTCATGCACTAAGTGCTGCCAGCCGGAGTCACAGAAGGAGTGAAATTATGTTCCACTGATATCAAGAAACAGCAAGCCTTTCAAAAGTCTGTTCACTGCCTGGCTGCACATTTTGAGTCAATTAGTTTTCAGCAGCAGCAGAAAGCAGAGATTGTCACAGCAGGTCATGATATTTCAGGTCATGGTGGCTACTCCTGCTCTGATTGGACCACACATGCAGCTGAGTCTCAGCCTACAGCCTCTGTGGTGAAACTTCAAGCCATCAACCACCACTCAAGTGTTTTAGCAGCAACTCATTCAATAATTCATGTGTGGACTTTGTCCACTGAAACTCAGAGACAACAGCTAAACTCATTTCTGCTTCTTCTCAGACTCCACCGTAACTGACAGTAAAACTGATTAGCAGTGGAGGTTTTTTAGACTCAACATCTTTCAGAAGGTTGTGCAGAGGTTCATGTAAATGCTGTTGTGATTCGCTCAGGTCAAAAAATTTACTGAAAACACTGAGACAAAGACTAACCCCGAGACTGTGATATTTATTTTAGAGGCTTGTAAAAAGAACATTTAATCATAAAAACCTATAAGACTTTGACTACTTATAAAAAATATGAAAATTGGCAGTTTGTTTGCATACATGTCAAGTTGTACAATTTGTCTTTAAATTACATGCATTATCCCTCATTTTGAAGGTATAAATTTATTTTAGGAAAATACATTGGTAGGATGTTAAAAAAGCAATAAATGTGGTAAAATAATAATTTCCCAACCCACTCTGCCTCTAAAATCAGGAGTGTGTGGTGGTTAGGGAAGTCGTCCTGTAACTGGTGGGTTGCCGGTTTGAAACCCGTTACAGCTGGCTCGGTCATTGTGGCAAGACACTTCACTTTTTGAGAGTCAAGATACAGATAAATGTATGTGTTTGACTAATTTCAAACAGTATTCATAAAAATACAAATTCAGTCAGAGAAATGCTTTTATTCTGAAAGGGGTAAACTGGAATTATTACAAGTTACACAGAATTATGACGGTTTGGATTGGCCGATTCCAGTGCTGGGCACCCCCCACACACACACACACTAGTTCACTATGGTAAACTTAGATTTAATACATACATCACACAACAAATTAAATGAATAAATAAAGTAAATATAATTAAATCAAATGACAAGGGTAAACAAAAGACCCTGTTCA
>NW_013953287.1:52333-53777 GCF_001266775.1 Austrofundulus limnaeus
CCATAGAGAAGACCACACCAACTCCAGACAGAGTCCAGGTCCAAACAGGTGCTCCAACACAGGACCTTACTGTGCAGCTTCAATGCTAACCACTAAACCATTGTTTTTTACAAAAAGATGAGGCAGGGAAATGTGACTTTATGTCACAGAATTGGCCTGGATAACATTACAACTCTGATGTGGTGAGAACATCAAATTGATCCTGGAGTGATCTTAACACCACTGCTTTCTGTTCAAAACTGTGTCAGATGGAATCAATAATAAAATAAATTTAGGCAAAATAAATATTCCAGTCCTACAGCTTAGGTAGATGCACATAAATTTAGCTGATGATGGATCAGTTAAATTTCTGTGTGTCTACAAACCTATTCTAACCATTAAACCCAGTTCAGAGATGAGCATAAGTTCATTTTGGAGCAGATGAAATCCATCATGTTAGGAGTCTTCCCATAGATCGCAGTATAATTAAAGAAAAACACAACAGATCTAATTTTACAATATTGTGTATGATCAATGTGTGCAGTGCCACCCCCCCCCCCCCCATTTGAGTCCAGATTTAGCTTTAATAAAAAAGTGGTCGAGAGCTGATCAGTGTGATGGTTTTTACAGAGGAATATTTTTTTATGATTGACTTTTAAAGTGTGTTATATTGATGAGGATCAGTGTGAATCTTTGCTGGGATACACAAATCCCACCTGCTGTGATTGGATGATGGGATGGCAGCATATTAAATGGGTGTAATTGTGTCAGAACACGACAACAATAAATAATAATACAGCTGTGACTTTCAGCTCAATAATAATGATGAAATAAATGAGGCTGTCCGTCGGATAAATCATGTCACATTAGCTTGATTCAGTTCGTCTGAATTGTTTATTTAACATCAGATCCACTGATCGTTTAGTTCTGTGGAATATTTAAGAACTTTATATAATATATAAGTCAATAACACTAATATAGCACTTATTTAACACAAAGCACTGTCAGACATCTCCCTGGGCTCCACACCCCTGGGAAAAATAGCACTTCCTGTTTTCTATTTCTTTTAACTTCTGTTAACTGAAGGTCATTCAAAAATGGACATACTGTACGCGTTATTCACAGAAGCATCAGAGTCTTGAATAAAAACTCTTAAAATTACATTTCACTGTCCTCCAAACAGTTAAAACCACAAGCAGTTGATGCTAAGTGATTGTGATTGTTGTTGCCAGTCAGGGGTATTGGCGTATTTCAGAAGAGCCCATTCTCATGCCCCCCGAGTCAACATTATGACTCTTGACGAGATGGGGCTGAGGAGGACGATGTGTTTTTACAAGACTAGAATTACGTGAAACTAACCATCCTAGACCCCTAATTTAACTTCTACTAGCCTTATAGAGCCTAACCCAGACCACAGACTCACAAGTTACCCATTAAACCTGATTGCTCATGTCAACCTCAGATA
>NW_013953287.1:60997-63691 GCF_001266775.1 Austrofundulus limnaeus
AAGCAAGAGGACTCTTTTTTCCTCCATAGCTTACCTGTCTAATATCAATCTGTCAGGAGATAGTGACAGAGTGAACAAATATGTTAAAAATATATTTTTAGAAAAGTTACATACTGCACCTTTAAGATGCATTTAAATAAAATACGGTCTTTTTTATTATACTTATCATTACTGTCAGGTGTATTGGCCATATCCTCACATCCAGGTTGATGTAAGTCGGTGTCCAGGGGAACATCCTCAGATGAAATGCCTGACACAGAAACCTCACCCATTATGGCATTTATTTTTCCATCCATCTCGGTAATGCAAACTTTCCCTTGACCTCCTCCCGTTGCAGTCATAGAGCACCGTGCTGTGGTGAGACGTTTTTTTGAAGCCATTTTCAAATCAAACCATTTCTTCTTTATTTCGGAGACTGTACGGCCCACAGGAGACACAGAATTAACAGCAGTAGTTATTTCATTCCATTCTTTGGCTTTAGTTGGTCCTTTAACTCCACGATTGCTAAAAAGGACAGATTTTCTTTTTTCGATCTCTGAGAGCAGGACTTCAGTCTCTGAACCAGTAAAGTTCTTCTTTTTACTATTCGTTGTCATTTTCATGAATGGACACTTCCTGATATCGGAGGCAGGAAACATAGCCTTATATGGTGTTTTTGGGGTGGTAATTATGTTAATCTCCTCTCCGCGTGCACGAGCAGCTGGATACGAACAGGTGTAATTCATCATGTTTACGCAGCTCATTTACACACTTTTCCTGAAGATAGAAGAGTTTGTTGAATCTGTCGTGACATGTTCGTACGAACCCTTCGTATGAAAAAAAGTAAGAGAAATTTAGGATAAGAATACGAACATGTTCTTGCATGAGGCCCAATAGTCCAAAAAGAGAAAGTGAGTTGCACTGGTGTGGACAAAAAAAGCCATGTTAATGTCAAAAGTGTGTGAAGAATATGGGAATTGGTCTGACGTACCAGAAAGGCAACAGTAGCTTACATAACCACTCATTCCAACTAAGGTCGGCACCATCTCTTAATGTAGAACACATCAACCTTGAAGCAGATGACCATAACGATTGATTGTCGAACCTCAGGTTTAAGAGGAGCAGAGTGGCTTCTGTCCTGGTCGTGGAACAGTGGACCAGATCTTTACCTTTGAGGGGTTGCTAAGGGGGGTCATGGAAGTTTGTCTCTGGTCTACATGTGTTTTGTGGACCTGGAGAAGGCTTATGATCATCTTCCTCAAGGCATTCTGTGGGAGGTGCTGCAGGAGTATGGAGTGTCTGGGTTGCTACTAAGACTGATCCAGTTTCTGTAGAACCAAAACAGGAGCTGTGTTTGCATTTGTGGCACAAAGTCGAGCTTGTTCTCAGTGTGTGTTGGACTCCACCAGGGCTGTCCCTTGTCTCCGATCCTGTTTGTAGTGTTTATGGACAGGATCTCAAGGTGCAGTCGTGGAGAGGAGGGTTTCTGGTTTGGGAACCACAGGGTCTCATCTCTGCTGTATGCAGATGATGTGGTTCTGTTGGCATCTTCAGGCCAAGATTGTCAGCATGAACTGGGACAGTTTGCAGCCAAGTGTGAAGTGGCTGGGAAGAGAGTAAGTTCCTCTAAGTCTGAGACCATGGTTCTTGACTGGAAAAGGGTAGAATACCCCCTCCGGGTCGGGGGACAGTCTCTGCCTCAAGTGGAGGAGTTTAAGTACGAATGATGGTAGGATGAGTGGGAGATGGATCGACAGATTGGGGCTTCATCCTCAGTAATGAGGGCATTGCTTTGGTCAGTCGTGGTGAAGAAAGAGCTGAGTCGAAAGGCAAAGCTCTGGATTTACTGGTCTGTCTTTGTTCCAACCCCCACCTGTGGTCAAGGGGTGTGGATCATGACCGAAAGAACGAAATCCAGGACACAAGAGGACAAAATGAGCTTCCTTCGTAGGGCAGACGGTCTCAGCTTTAGATATAGGGTGAGGAGCTCCGCCATCTGGGGGTAGCTCGGAGCTGCTGCTCCTCCACATCGAAAGGAGTCTAATGGTTCAGACATCTGATTAGGATGTCTCCTGGATGCCTCACTTTGGAGGTGTTCCGGGCACGTCCCACTGGTAGGAGGTCCCGGGGAAGATCCAGGACTCACTGGAGGGATTATGTATCCTCTCTGGTCTGGGAATGCCTGAGAGTCCCCCAGGGCAAGCTGGAAAGTGTGGCTGGGGAGAGGGATATGTGGGTTTCTCTCCTGGACTTGACAGAGACCTCCGCCTCTGTGACCTGACTATGGATAAGTGGGAGAAGATGGAGATGAAGATCTGGTGGGTCTCATTTCACTTGATTCCAACAGTCTACACAGTTGCTATATCTTAACTCATTCAAAATGTGTCAATTCTTACATTTTGTTTAATCTATGAATGATGCCAGTTCTGAAGGCAGAGGGTGTCATACCTGGTAAGCAAACCTGGCAAGATACACCTAATAAAGTGGCTGGAGAGCGTATATTTATGGAGGTAAATTTGTGTTTTTATTATTCAATCAAACAAAAAGCATCTTCAATCAAAAAACTAATTTCAATCAAAAATATTTTTTTCAACTAAACAAAAAATAAAGTCCATCAAAAAAATAATATTTTCAACCAAAAAATTAATTTCAACCAAACTAAAAAGCAGTTTCAATAAAAAAAACTCAACCAAAAAAATGTGTTTTCAACCAAAC
>NW_013953287.1:65701-71256 GCF_001266775.1 Austrofundulus limnaeus
ACACACACACACACACACACACACACACACACACACACACACACACTCTGTCTCTCTCTCTCTCTCTCTCTCTCTCTGATGCTACTAGCAGCACTGGCCAGCACCGCAGCATCAGGCCTTCATGACTGATATATGGACTAACCCATTTAACTAATTTCTAATATATATACCATATTGTGTTATTAAAAGAACATGTCATACTTGTGGAATCTAAATGTGTCATATCAATTGAAAGTTAAGTATGTTTTGTTTTATCTATTGAAAAATAAAGTCACTATATCTGGTTCCTTCTGATGCCTAATCAAACAAACCTTGGCAAATAAATACATCTCATTTGTGTCAGCCAAGGCCACATCATCAGATGCATTTAGCTCTGCTAAATTTGTGACCTACATTTATTTCATTTCCAAAATTTTGCAGTAGTGGGCATGGTTCAGCTAATAGCGGTACTAAATTTTTGTTTCGTGGATTAGCTTTTTCACCAACTTTGAAAATTGCTAACAAACCAATTAGGTTTTGCTAACTAGTCAAAACAAACAGCAAGATATCTTGAAAGCAGATAATGACTAGACAAAACAAAAGTAGCGATAGAAAGGCATTTTTGACTAGCCACAATTCCTTAAGATTTCTTGAACCAATGCCAAAATACTTAATGTTAAATTTGGCATCAATTATACTGGTCAGAATATAATTAGAGATACCTCAAATAGGTATTTTGACTAACCAAAATACAATTAAAGATAACTAATCTAGTCATAAAACAATTTCAGATATCTAGAAAGCAAGTGTGGTAAAGACAATTTTATGTTAAAATGGACTGCCATACTGCATCAACCTCAAAATATAAACCATCCATCCGTTTTCTTCCACTTATCCGGGGTCAGGTCGCGGATAAGCAGCCTAAGCAAAGAGATCCAGACTTCCCTCTCCTCAGCCACTTGGGCCAGGCCATCCGGGGAAATCCCAAGGCGTTCCCAGGCCAGCTGAGAAACACAGTCCCTCCAGCATGTCCTGGGTCTTCCTCTTGGCCTCCTCCTAGTGGGTCGTGCCCGGAACACCTCAACAGGGAGGCGTCCAGGAGGCATCCTAACCAGATGCCCGAGCCACCTCAACTGGCTCCTCTCAACATGGAGGAGCAGCGGAGTCCCACAGGTCAAAAAGACCTGATTGGACTCCTTCTTCAGCCTGACAGCATCCCTCACCACCGGTGTCCACCAGCGGGCTCGAGGGTTGCCGCCACAACAGGCACAGACAACCTTATGGCCACAGCTCAGGTAAGCCGCCTCAACAATGGAGGCATGGAACATGGCCCACTCGGACTCAATATCCCTCACCTCTCCCGGAACGTGTTCGAAGTTCTCCCAGAGGTGTGAATTGAAGCTCAGTCTGATGGGAGACTCTGACAGACGTTCCCAGCAGACCCTCACTATACGTTTGGGTCTGCAAGGTCTGACCGGCATCCTCCCCCACCAATGGAGCCACCACCAGGTAGTGGTCAGTTGACAGCTCCACCCCTCTCTTCACCCGTGTGTCCAAAACATGCGGCCGCAGATCAGATAAAACAACAACAAAGTCGATCATTGAACTGCGGCCTACGGTGTCCTGGTGCCAAGAGCACATATGGACACCCTTATGCTTGTTAGACGCATAGGCACAAACAACAGTCAGGACCTGTCCCCCCCACTCGTAGGCGGAGGGGGGCTACCCTCTCATTCACTGGGGTGAACCCCAACGTACAGGCACCGAGATGGGGAGCAATAAGTATGCCCACTCCTGCTCGGCGCCTCTTGGCATGGGAAACTCCAGAGTGGAAGAGTGTCCAAACGAGACTGGTTTCAGAGCCAGAGCAGTGCGTCGAGGTAAGTCTGACTATATCTAGTTGGAACCTCTCAACCTCACACACCAGCTCAGGATCCTTCCCCACCAGAGAGGTGAGATTCCACATCCATAGAGCCAGCTTCTGTAGCCGAGGATCAGACCGCCAAGGTCCCCGCCTTCGACCACTGCCCAATGCACATTGCACCCGACCCCAACGGCCCCTCCCACAGGTGGTGAGCCCATGGGAAGGGGGACCCACGTCTCCTCTTCGGGTTGTGCCCGACCGGGCTCCATGGGCGAAAACCCGGCCACCAGGCGCTCGCCAACGTGCACCACCTCCAGGCCTGGCTCCAGAGTGGAGCCCTGGTGACCCATGTCCGGGCGAGGGAACACTCAGTCCATTTATCATACTCATCATTAGGGGTCTTTGGGCTGCACTTTGTCTGGTCCCTCACCTAGGACCTGTTTGCCTTGGGTGACCCTACCAGGGGCATGAAGCCCCTGACAACATAGCTCCTAGGATCATTGGGACACTCAAACCTCTCCACTACGATAAGGTGGCAGCCCAGGGAGAGGCAAAATATAAACCAAAAACCCAAAAAAGATCCTGCTGAAATGCATCAGAATTATTATCTATGGTCAAATAAATACCAATCCAACAAAGACTGATAGTCGGAAAGACTTAAACCATATAATCTTTTTACCTAAACCAACTGCAAACTGTTTTGCTGTATGTATGTAAAACTTTAAGATTTTTAGAATTCACAGTGTTCTTTTTAATTATTTGTTATTTATGTATTGATGTTTTTTTACAAAGGCCTACATTTGAATAAAATCAGGCAAGTTCTTTTAAGAAAGTGCATTAACACACAGGTATCAGACTGTTTTATGCAGCAGGGTAGAGAAAACTAATTGTGTTTTTTAAGCCTGAGAGATTCTATGTTAAGGAGTTTGTTGGAAGTGTGGGTATTGATGCATTAAGTTGAACTGAGCTCTTAGTATTGTAGTTAAACTGTGATGTTCTTGAAGATTTATTCCTCTAATAAATAACCTCAAACACATTTAATGCTACTAAGTAACAACATGAAGTTTTATTACTTCTACTACATTTTGTACAGATGTTAGTTTCAAATCTAAATGATCAAATTTAACCCTGTAAAACCTAAAAACTGAAAAAAGAACAAAAGCAAATTCTCACCTCATAGGATGTTGAAGGAGGCTTCTGAAGAAGAAATTGAAGAGTAACCCTGAACTAAAAATCAAAGTTGCTGCATGCATTTAACAATAATTAAATAATTACATGCAGACATTCTAATAGTCACCAAAAATAATTCAGGGATTTTACTGACTTAGTGTTGAGAAATTCACTTTAGTAAAAAAAGGAAGTTTGCAATGTTGAGATCTAGCAGGACAAGTATGGACACAAGTCCTCTGTCTGACAGGACAAGTATGGATACAAGTCCTCTGTCTGACAGGACAAGTAGACACAAGTCCTCTGTCTAACAGGAAGTCCTCTGTCTGACAGGACAAGTAAGGACACAAGTCCAATGTCTAACAGGACGTCCACTAACAGGACAAGTATGGGCACAAGTCCTCTGTATAACAGGACAAATATGGACACAAGTCCACTGTCTAACAGGGCAAGTATGGACAAAAGTCCACTGTCTGACAGGACAAGTATGGACACAAGTCCACTGTCTGACCGGACAAGTATGGACACAAGTCCACTGTCTGACAGGACAAGTATGGACACAAGTCCACTGTCTGAGGTGATGAGACTATCATAACTTTCACTAGCATGTCTTCAAGACACAACAGACATGTCCTAAAAGAGTGGGTGTCTTTCTTTCTCAGTGGCATCCACTGTATATCTGACAATCGTCAGCATCAAAATGAAAAAGATCCCATTCTTCATGGAAAAAGAACCCAAAGGAAGCAGGTCAAGAGAAAAAAGCAGGGGACCTAAGACAGAACCCTGTGGAACATCAAAAGAGAGGAACAGTGGAGGATTCAGAACCAGCTAAATTAACACACTTGTTTATTAATGTTTTTTCTTTTTATTTATTTACATGTAACGTTTTAAGTCTGATATAAAACTGATCAGTATGGTAACAGGGTAGCGTGTGGTTGCGCAAATTTACGTCAGCTGAAATCCAGACTGTCTCATTTCACAGCAGTTTCCTGCAGCCTACCTGGACTGGGAAGGATGTCGCCCACGTGGCCCAGTTGGCCTATGTGCTCATGAGGACTCAGCCACAGAGTTGTGAAACGTGTTCCACCAAGACAAAGAAGAAAAGGCAAAGGTCTGGCTCCCCTTAAAGAGCTTTAACTCCTGTCTGTACAGTTTATAATGAACATAAAATGTTTAACCCACCTCAGTTTAACTGGTTCTTTTCCTAATTATCATAAGTTAGACCAACAATTATAACATGTTATTCTTTGCTTTAATAGTTTTTGCTGCTCATGGTGCAGAAACTGTGTAAATTCTTTATCACACTGACCCCACAGTTCTGACCACCACCCTCCGAGCCCAAAAACATTTTATTGTGTCAGATTTTTTTATTTCACTTTGTCAAACATTTTTAATCTTTGCTTTTTTACAATGTAACATTTTTAAATCTGTCATTATTATCAGTAGTAATATTATTTGTATTATTATAAGTATTAGTAGTACTGTGGTAGTAGTGATAGTAGTTGTGTTTCTGACATCACAGGCCGGCTTCTGCAGTCTGCTCTGATAAATTCTGGCCCCTGTGCAGTTTTACTAGGTGATCCCTGGTTTTGAGTGTTCTGACCGAGGTTTCTGAAAGGTCAGTGAGGCTTTCTTTTTTTTTTTATAAAGCAGAAAGTGGATTTTTAGGTTCTTCTTCTCTGCACCTGCAGTTCCTCCTAACTTCTTTAATCTTCTCACTTTCTTTTCTTTGTTCAAACTGCGTGTGTCTTTTCAATCCCACAGCCCTTTTCTCTGCTCTTTTACTCTCCATCCCTCTCTCCTTTCCTCTGCGTGTCTCCATTCATCAGTATTTCAGCTCCAGGATGATAGCATCATTGCTTTACTGCAGTGCCGAGTTGACAGTCTGTCTGTCCTCATCACGGGCTTTAAACACACTAAATCAACACCTGAAAGAAATAGATATTTTGCCCTGGTGATAAGCCCATTTCCTGGTGAGTATTCATTGAAATGATATAATAACTGACATGGATAGCAGAGCGCAGGAAGAGAGAGGGAGAGAGGAGGAACAGAGATAAATATGGTATTTGCAAGTTTCCTTTTGTAGAATAAGAGCGCCTCCTTTTTTTCTTTCGGGGTTGGGTGGGTGGGGGGGTTAAACGTTGACAGAGGAGGCGGTAAATTGAATGCCATGAGCCGTCTGAGCCTCTCTGTCTCTAAAAAGAAATTCAATTAAAGTGTATTGGAGGCTGTGAATGTGGCAGAGAGACTGGGTTCCCAGTGGCTGATAAGAAAGAGGCGTTAGAACTGAAGCCAGATCACTCGCTGCTAAATGTGTAATCCCCTACAGCCGAACAATATGGGCCCCGGTCCGATTCAATACAGCCACAACCAATTCTCCACATTAAATCAAGGCAGGGGCCTGAGTCCCCGCCACCCCGCAGCTGCTAACACACTTCCTCCAGCTTAAAGTACACCAAAATCAGAAAGCTACACCGCCAACAATAGTTTCTATCTGACACACACACACACACACACACACACACACACACACACACACACACAC
>NW_013953287.1:78389-79652 GCF_001266775.1 Austrofundulus limnaeus
CACATATTTTTTAGAGAGAGAGAGATTTCAGCCTTGATATATGTATATAAACTGAAACAGCTGGACTAGTGCATCCTAAATTTAACATCCATTCATTCTTTTAATACAACAGTCATTTCTGCAGTTTTTGGGGAGGTCACCTCCTAATAAATGTCCTTACAGAAAATCTGACTGATCATTTTAAATCTATACTTTGACTTTTAATACTTAAGTACAAAATATATCAGATACTTTTAGACTTTTACTCAAGTAATATTCCTAAAGGAGACTTTAACTTTTATCAAAATATTTCTTTGGTAAGATACTTGTACTTTAACTCAAGTTTCACTTTGTGGTACTTTATACAACACTGTCGGGTGGTAATCTACAGAAATGTCTGGAAATCAAAATATAATGTCCTTATAAAGATAGAAATACAAGCATGTTTGTAAAATTGAAACCATTAACAGTTTGTCGGACAGTTTTGATCACAGCAGGTTCTTGTAACAATCCTGAGTGGAGCTGGTTAGTGAAGAACACACAAACATCACTAATGACTAAACGCTTCTCTGACAGTAAGGCTCATTAATTAATAACAAGAGGTATGCAATAAACCCACATTCACATTGTCATACAACACACACACACTCACACACACACACACACCTTCTAATCTCCTATTAATAATTAGTGAAAGTGAAAACTATGAATTACTTTCTCCATTATGTACTTTAGCAGCTTCAATTTACATCGTGGCCTGTTTCTCCCTGGCCAGCAGATTAAAGTGGCTATTTGAAATCAATTTCTCTAATAACAGATCTTAACGAGCTCATCAATTAAGGCTTCGTTAATGGCTTGTTACCGTCCGCTGTGTGTATGTGTGAAAATAATTGGTGTGGTCATGTCTTCCTGCGTTACAAAGCTGACACACCCCGTACATACATCACTGGGATTGGTCTGAAGAGGCCGGGCTTCAGGATATTGATGGAAGGTGACATGATGGGGGCTGGGGAGTGGCGTAACTTTTTGTTAACCTAACTGGAACCTAAAGAATATCAGACACACACATCCAAGCTGATCACAGCCGGGCGGAGGTGTGCCCTGGTCTTCAGGAACTTATTTGAAAGCATCTTTATTTACATGAGTGTGATAATGGTTCACAGCGTTGAGGCACTGATTTCAATAAGTTACGCTGCTCAGTGGAGCATTTTGCTATGAACACCATTAGGACTCCTTATAAACACACACACACACACACACACACACACACACACACACACACAC
>NW_013953287.1:79667-83730 GCF_001266775.1 Austrofundulus limnaeus
CACACACACACACACACACACACACACACACACACACACACACACACACACACACACACACACAGTTATGAGCCTGTGACCCCAGTTCTGACACTCCTTTCCCCTGAAAGCCACAGTCACACCCCTTCTGAATGTAAGTGTTATACATGCATGATTTAGCCAAACTCCTCACAGTAATGAGCAGTTTAGTCATTTAACCTCTGCTGCTGCTGCCGGCCTTTTCTTTAAGGATTAATGAAAGAGGCTGCAGCCTGCACTCCCTTCAGATACTCAGTCCAGGCTGACATATTGCTCTGCTGAAGCAGATTAAATTAGATCAACAAAGCCAACGAGGAGCGTGTGCCACCAGCACTTCTGTTTTCATACGATGCTTCTATAAAGACTGTATGATTCACACACACTCGTTCCTTAAGCCAGAACCTTTACCAGGGGTCTCATTTATAAAGGATTGCGTGGAAACCATACTAAAAGTGAACGTACGGCCAAAAGGCGGAAATGGCATATGCCAAAAAAAAAATCAGATTTATAAAATCATGCGTACGCACGTTTCTGCGCATCTTTCCTTTAGAAATCACAGCCGCACGTCAGAGTTTGCGCACGAGGTCCCACCTCAGGTTCTACCCTCTACACGCCCACACTCAACCATAAACAGTCAATGTAAAGTACCTCATGAATGTTAAGATGTATTTAAATCAGTCACATGATCAGTGGTTGGTTCAGACACGCTCCGTCGTGAGTCTGGAGGATGACAGGTGCTGACTGACAGCTGCTCACGTGAACAGAATGTCTGTAAGTCACACAGATTTTCCCTCATTTTGCTTTAGAGTAATCTAACTATTTTTATAAAAAAAAATACTCAGCTTCAAATTAATTTTCCATCAGAGCCTGCAGGACGATAAAAACATCCATCCATCCATCCATTTTCTGTACACGCTTCCTCCTTTTTTCAGGGTCGCGTGGGTCACTGGTGCCCATATCGAGCAGTCACAGTGCGAGGGGCGGGGTACACCCTGGACAGGCCGCAAATCCATCACAGATAAAAGCGCGATAAAAACAATAAAAATTAAATTAAATAAGTCAGATAAAATTAAAAGTAAGTCCACCCCTCTTCTCCTCGTCCTCTCCCCCTCCTGCCTCCTCTGTTATTCGCGGCAGACACCCCCGCACCGCGCGCGCACGCACGCACGCACGCACGCACGCACACGCACGCACGCACGCACGCACGCACGCACACACGCACGCATCCCCCCGCGTGACAAACACGGACTTTAAACATGAAGTTTTATAACATCCATACTATTGAGGTGGATGCGCCCTGCGTGTGTATCCAAAGCGTGACTTTTGCTGTCCTGCTGTTCTTGTCAGGGAGGGGTCTGTGTGGGTCAGGGAGGGGTCTGTGTGGGTCAGGGAGGGGTCTGTGGGTCAGGGAGGGGTCTGTGTGGGTCAGGGAGGGGTCTGTGGGTCAGGGAGGGGTCTGTGGGTCAGGGTCGTCTGAGGAGGAAGCAGATGAATGGAGTTGCGCACGGGAACTTTTATTTAAGATTTAAGTTTTTTTATTTCAAAGGTCCTCACGGCTCGGCAGCAGAAGCATAAATATTACTGTTAATAAAGCTGATGATAAAGCTGAATAAAAATCTAAGTCTGATTCTGAAGGTAAATTAAATATCTGACAGTGATCATTACACAGTGTGGCTCTAATTCCTCACTTCACCATCTGTGTCGCAGTTTCACGTCTCCAAAATGAGCGTACACATGGGTCAGAGCTGTGAGGCACCGCACATTTTCACGTCAAGTTTGGATTTTATAAATCACAACCTTGGCGTAAAAAGTGGCGTATGCAAGTTTTATAAATCCGACCCCTGGTCATTACTGAGGCCAAAGTACAAGGCCCACACCTCTTCCCTGTCATCCTGTGATGAGAAGTTTTATAACTAACAGGAAACTGTAAGGAGTATCAACTAAAAATAATAAAAAAAACTGGTTTTTGGAGAAATCTTAGTCAAGCTCAGTTATTTTTTCTTCTCCATTTTAAGTGTTGTAAAGTGGAAGTTCACCACCTAAAGTGTTTCAGCATTTTGTTAACGTGTATGTCAGAAGAAACAAGCATAAACAGATGTGGTGGCGCGATTTACCAAGAATGCAGAAACACGTTGGAATAAATGCACAGAAAGTCTGCGTGTATGGTCGTCAAATGATTTAATCTGAGCAACAACAGAGCAGAAGTCGATCAGAGAAGTCTGTCGTGTTGTGGCTGCTCGTCAGCGCAGAGCAGCCGATAATATAACATCATGTGACATGATTACAACCAATTACAGTTCGCCAACTGTGAACCATCTAACCAATGACAGGGCTGTCAGCCCGGAAACACCTTATCAGAATAAAAGAGGTCATGCATTGCTGGAGTCTTGAAGTCTGGACTGATAGATTAAAACAGCCGAAACTAGTTATCATGAGATATGATTACTGGACAGTGTCAAGGTAGAACAGACATACATAATTATTCCATAACCCAGATAAACACACTTATTGTGAATGTATACATCCTTGTTGTTGCTTTCGGTCACGGTTCTGATTTCCCACAATGCTTTGTGTCTGCTTACGTAGCAGGAAGACAAAGTTTAGAACTCCCTTTCCCAGCTAAAACAGTAAATGTTTGTAATCCATACTAAAGTTTTGTATATATTGATTTATTTTACTTTACAATCAGAGCTCATCAAAAAAATAAAGTTTAAACGCTGGAGCTCAATACTTGACGTAATTGGTCGAAGCAATCGGCCAACAGGGTTGGAAATGATTTAAAGATGTTATGCTGATGAAGACTGACATCTAGTGGTCAACTGGAGCAACTACATGGAAAACTTTAAAATCCAAGCTCTTATTTTGAAGTGAACATAGTTTTCTGTACTCCGTGCTTTGGTTGTTAACAGCTTTGTATGTTAGGAGTAATATTTTAAATTCTATTCTGGATTTGACAGGGAGCCAGTGGAGAGAAGCTAAAACTGGAGAAATATGATCTCTCCTTCCAACTCTCATGAAAACTCTAGCAGCAGCATTTTGGATTAACTGAAGACTTCTTAAAGAGTTTTTTTTTTTTTTTTGGACATCCAGATAATAAGGAATTACAGTAATCCAGTCTAGATGTGATAAATGCATGATTTTTGTGTGTCTGACATCAAAATCTAGATAATTTTCTGCTTTAAACTCAGACAAACAAGTTGTGGTTGTTGGACTTACACATCTTAGGATGACTTTACAGTCTTTCACTTCCTTTGGAAGGCATTAATTTGGCCTCCAGTTCCAAAAGGAACAGGATAGGCTGTCCTTTCCATGTTGGGAGTGAGCAGATGCTTCAAGTGGAGGGATTTAATGATCTCAGGGTTTTGTTCTTGAGTGAGGGTTTGATGGAGCACAAGACTGACAGAAGGATCCATGCAGCCTCTGCAGTATTGCATACAGTTTGTCAAGGCAAAATTTTTGTTGATCCATGTTCCTACCCTCATGAACCCAAACTCTGGATAGACTGAAAGAAAAATATCTCAAAATGAATTTTCTCTGCATCGAGCTGGGCTAACCTTTAGAAACAGAGGGAGAACTTTGATTATCTGGACAAAACTTGGAGTATTACTGCTGCTTTTCCTCCTCCACATGACGAGGAGCCAGTTGAGGGGTTCAGCATCTGATGAGGATTCTCCCTAGGGAGGTGTTCTAGCTGTCCAACTAGGAGGAGACCCTGAGGTAGACATATGACATGCCAGAGCAGTGGTTATCAAAGTTGGGGTCGGGACCCAAAATGGGGTCCTGAAACATCAAGGTGGGGTCCTGAAAAGATTTTCTAAATTACATTTTTTTGCCTTAGTTGCCTAAAATGTATAAATGTTCATACAAAGAAAAGAAAGAGAAATTTAGGATAAGAATATGAACATGTTCTTGCATGAGGACCAATGGGCCTCATGCAAGAACATGTTTGTACGAACCCTTCGTACGAACATGTCACGTCAGATTCAACAAACTCTTCTATCTTCAGGAAAAGTGTGTAAATGAGCTGCGTAAATTACACCTGTTC
>NW_013953287.1:84641-86113 GCF_001266775.1 Austrofundulus limnaeus
GATGGATGGATGGATGGATGGATGGATGGATGGATGGATGGATGGATGGATGGATGGATGGATGGATGGATGGATGGATGGATACTCATTCCAGCTCTCCACCAACTGAATCAGTAGGAGTCCATATTACTGTTTTTTTTTTTTGTTTGTTTTTTTAAGTCAAGCAGTTTATCTGTTTCCTGTTTGTCAAGAACAGAAAAAGAAAGAAAGGGACCTGTAGCTGTCAGCTTCTAATTTAGGATGTACCTAAACTAAAGTCTTGTTTGGTAATTCTCTGAAATGAAAGGCAGCATTAGAATATGAGTTAAGTTTAGCAAATAAATCATTATGTAAAGTGCTGCTCGTTAATAAACATTTAGTGGTGTGATGATGTGATTTTCCAGCAGAAACAGAGGAAGACTCTCAGCCATGTCTCTGCTTCTATCAGCTGCCTGTTTATCAGCAAACATGTACTTTCGTGATTGATATGGGCACAACTAATTATGACACCTCAGTTCACTCATTAAGTTACACGGCTACAAATGATTAATTGATTTATCACATTTTCCCCAGGCTCCATTTATAATCTCATGCTGAAATGAGTTCAGCGAAGGAGGGGGAGGAAAAGGGCGGATGCAGGTTGTGGAGGAGACTGGGAGAAGGGTGGAAGCAGAAGGTGGTGGAAGGAAGGGAGGTTGTAAGGTGGTGGCAAGATTTTAAAAATAGAGTGGAGGTTAAGCAATATTAATAGACTCCAACTGATGCTTTATAAATTAAATGCACTGCTAGCTCAAAGACAAGTAACTGGATGTAACATGAAACTGAAGATTCAGGAGAAGCAAATCAACCTAAATATTTAAAATCAAATTTTATTTCAGCAACTGTTGGAAAGATTTCTTTTAAAGAAATGTGCATGGACAAGGAGCAACAAAGCACGAGTAAGTATAAAAACCTCAGGCAGGTCAAAACATGGCCATGATAACCACCAAAGGTTTAATCAAACACTGGCTGATGGTCATGGTCAAAGTCAGGGGTTTTCAAAGACGTATATACAGTACGTGTATGTGTCATTGCTATTATTTTTGTTACATTTTTTGTTGTTCCTATGTTCAGTTCCTACTTTAGTAAAAATGTTAGTTTTTTTTCTTTTATATCTTTTAAACATTGGTGCTTTTAAAAAAATTATTGTTTTTAATCACCGTACATCACAACAACCCCTTTCTTGTTTTCTTTTGGTTTACGTTCACACTGCAGGTACCGAATTTATTCAAGTATAATACGTAAAATTTAATCCATAAAATCATCCATAAAGTTGGGGGTAGTATTATACTCAGATAAATATTTTTTTACTTATGCATTTTAACTGAAATATCGGCAAAATTATTGAGTCCGGAAATGAGACCGCGTTGTAAAAAGCAGTTGAAATGAGCTCAACTGACACTCCTCCGTGGTTCAGAGTGAGATAATAACAGATCCAGGCAGGAGACATGATG
>NW_013953287.1:86859-88794 GCF_001266775.1 Austrofundulus limnaeus
TTTTTTTTTTTTTTTTCATTTCAAATGTCCTGGATGACTGAAAAATTACAGCAACAGATGATGCTAAATTAGTGCTGGACCATGTTGATACTAACATGTTGGAATAGATAATATAAGTTTATTTTACCTTCCGCTTGATGCTCCACTCCAAAAATAAAATGCTTCACCAGAGAATCCATCATGAGGCAAGATTAAATGTGAATGTTGAGAAATACCAAGGGCTCAAGGAAGAGACAGAATGAGCCTGGTAGGTGAAGACAACTGCAGTGCCAATGGACATCAAAGCACTTGTGGTAGTGAATCCCACACTGGAGAAGTGGCTCCAACAGGTAGTGGCTCTTCTGGGAGGATTCCAAGGTGTCCCCAGACCAGCCAAGGGAAATGGTCTCTCCAGCTTGTCCAGGGTCTTCCTCAGGGTCTCCTCCCAGTTGGACATGTCTGAAGCACCTCCCTAGGGAGGTGTCAAGGCGGCATTCTTACCCGAACCACCTCAACTGGCTCCTCTCGATGTGGAGGAGCAGCTGCTCTACTCTGAGTCACTCATGAATAACTGACCTTCTCACCCTATCTCTAAGCAAGAACGTTCGTGACCATAGGTGAGGGTAGGAACATAGGTCGACTGGTCTTACAGCTCAGCTCCCTTTAAACCACAACAGACTGGTACAGAGTCCACAACACTGCAAAAGCTACACTGATCCATTTGTCAATGTCACGCTCCATTCTTCCCTCAGTCATGAATAAAACCCCAACTCCTTCAACTGAGGCAGACCCTCACCCCCAAACTGGAGAGATCAATCCACACTTTTCTGACTGAGGACCACGGACTCAGATTTGGAGGTGCCAATCCTCATCCCAGCTGTGAATGGCTGCAGTGAGAGCTGAAGATCATGACGTGATGACACCAACAGGACCACATCATCTGCAAATAGCAGTGACCCTGCCCCCTGGCTGCACCAAGAAATTCTGTCCATGTAAGTTATGAACATAATCTGTGACAACATGCAACCCTGGTGGAGTCCAACTCCCACTCTGAAGGGGTCCGACTTACTACCAGCCATAATGGCCTGTAATGACGGACCCACAATCCCATCCTCGCGTATCAACCCCCATGCTGTGCCTCGAGGAACACAGTCAAATTCCTTCTCCAAGTCCACAAGTCACACCCGCTTCAGATGTTATCATCTCTTAAATGGACGTTATTAGCCGTTATCAGTCCCATAGAATGACTTCAGACTGGCTTCAGACTGTCTGTTGGTTGATATGAGGCAAAAAGCCACTAAGGTTTTTTTATAGAAACTGACCTGGGCTACAATAAAGTAGACCGGACTCCGACAGATTGGAGCCGGTATAGCAGATTGTTGCCTTCCAACATATATTGCAATGGTAACCCACTAGGGGGCACTGTTGGGACAGTCTGAAGACATTCTATGAGACTGATAACCGCTAATAATGTCCATTTAATGGACTGATAACATCCGAATCAGCTGCAAATCACATGTAGACTGGATTATCAAACTCCCATGATCCCTCAAGAACTCTAATGAAGGTAAAAAGTTGGTCCAGTGTTCCACAACCAGGAAAGAACCCTCATTGTTCCTCCTGACCATAACCCCATATAAAAATCTATAGAGTATTGTAAAGAAGATGTGATACACCAGACCCAACAATTCAGAAGACCTGAAGACCACTATCAGAGCAACCTGAGCTCTCCGAACACCTGAGCAGAGCCACAGACTGATGGACTCCATGGCACGCCGCATTGCTACAGTAATCCAGGCAAAAGGAGCCCCAACTAAATACTAACAATATTTATGAATGTAGGCATGTATGTATGTATATCTTTATATATGTATGGGTATGTGTATATATTTATACAGCGGGTAAAATAAGTATTGAACACGTCACCATTTTTCTCAGTAAATATATTACTAGAGG
>NW_013953287.1:92013-96143 GCF_001266775.1 Austrofundulus limnaeus
TTTGTAAACAATGCTCTGTAACTCATGCCTGTGTAGGGGTCACCTCGAGTGAAGAAACAAGATTTCCTGCCTCGAAGCAGGCCTAGGACAGGCCTGACGAGAGGACAGGAACTCATTGTTTTCATTGTGTTTTTATACAAATCACTGTTTTTATTTTACTGGAAACACAGTAATATGATTGTGAGTTTTTCTTGAGAAAATCTTTCATTTATCTGGACTAACAAAAGGTTCAGACTGATTATTTAAACAGAAATGTTAATTAATCATCATAAATGTTTTACAGTGATTTCTCTTAGAGTCTACCAGAAGAAAATTTGAAAAGAAATATTATCATATTCTGTTAAAACAACTACAGAATTTAACCTTGGCTGGCGCCTGGCTGGCAAAGCCTTATCTTTCTTCTTTTCCTGACTCATTCTAAGCCTGAGGGCGGAACCAAAGTCGTCCGCTTCTATTACTAACACAGACGTCTTTGAGTGACGGAACGCTTTCTTCCTGGATGCCGAACTGGGAAGTAACGCTGAGTTTTCTCCCAGGAGAAGCCAGCTTGGCCGTTAGGTTTTGCCCATACGCCAATTAGGGGAATCTAACGGCCAGGACAGAGGCAAGTCTCCTACTGTCCCACCTGAGACTACCAGTCTCTAAGTGTTTATAACTCCCGCAGGGAGATTTTATTTTGAAAGGAAGAACCGGATGCATCAGCTTGAATCTTTCTGGCGAAGATCGAAGCAGACGAAAGTTGTCTAAAATAACACTTATCGCCGAGGAACAGTGAGCGGGCCGATCAAAACGTTCCCTGACTGATCGGAGGTGAGACAGTATTTACCCAGGGTTTGGTTAAGAAGCCAGCAACAGGTAACGCTGTCGTGTTCCGGGTGACGTGCCATGTGGAGATCTCAGCGCAGAGGGGACGTGCTGATCTGGTTGTAACACACTTAACAAAATAACAGTAGTGTAACACTAATCTTATTTTCATCCTTTCCTCTATTCTTTATTTGCCAAAACTTAAGCTAAAAGGTGCCAGTAAATTGTTTGGTTGTTAACATCAGAACTGATGTTTACTGTTCTATATATACTGTAAGTAATCTGAGTTTAATGTGAATCAAAATTCGGACGCGAGTTTTATCTCATTTAACTTTGAAGCTTTTTATAGGAAAACCACAATCAAGTGTAACTTATGATCTGTTCAATTTGTGTAAATAAATGATTGCATAGGCTTTTATGAATCAACTTGAACTCGTCTGAACGTTCCCTTATTGTGTCACTTTTCACTTCGCACAGTCAAGATATTAAAGTAATGAGAAAATGCCTTGGTAAAACTTTCCTCATAACCTTGTTATGAGAGATATGTAGAAAGGCTTATTTCGCCATAAGCCTACCTCCTACAAAGGGATCCACGATTAGTTGTAACATTAGACTTTATTTGATAGACATTTGTTTTAGCTGTAAAATAAAGACTTTAAAAATACTGTAGGCTGTTTAGTTTTGTAATTTTTTTAAAAATATCTTTTAATGTGGACGGGGCCATTTTATTTACACGCAAAGCATTCTGGGTAAATGATGACATCAACTAGGTCATCCTGCTAGCGAGCTATGTCCACCCTGAAGGTTAATCTTGGACAATGTCTGATGATCGACTCTTTTAAATGAAACCAGAGAGCGTTGACAGAGAGGAGAAGGTAGAAATGACTCATTCTGGAACTGAAAATATGGATGGAGGACAACAGAGCTGCTTCATGGAAGAAGAACCTCAGCTTAGCCTGTTAGCCTTAGCGCTAGCGCTGACCCTATATTGCCTTATATGTATTAGCTCGGCGCTAGCGCGACAAACAAGCTAAACTGAGGTCCTCCATCCATATTTTCAGTTACAGCTGAGTCATTTTTGTGTTCCCCTCTCTGTCATGTGGATGGAGGACCTCAGTGAYGAGAGGAGAATGTGTAGCRCTGAGCTAATACATATATATGGTGATAGCATCGGGGCTAACGCTAAAGCTAACAAGCTAAACTGAGGTCCTCCATCCATATTTTCAGTTCCAGGCTGAGTCGTTTCTACCTTCTCCTCTCTGTCAACGCTCTCTGGTTTCATTTAAAAGAGTCGATCATCAGATATTGTCCAAGATTAACCTTCAGGGTGGATATAGCTCGCTAGCAGCCTCGCACCGAGGACCTATCCACGTCATCATTTACCCAGAATGCTTTGTGTGTAAATAAAATGGCTCCGTCCGTGTTAAAATATAGTTTTACACTTTTAGTTTAAAAATTATAAAAACTAAACATCCTACATTATTTTTACAGTCTTTATTTTACAGTTAAAATATATATTTATCATATAAAGTATAATGTTACAACTAATCGGGGATCCCTTTAAAACATTGACCACTATTTTTCAACTTCAATCAAAGAAAATTATTAGCAGTTTGCAAATGAAAAATTTTAAGTCAAATAAGCTCAACTTTGTATTTTTTTTGTCCGATCAGATCATAAAGCCGAAGCGTGAGTGAAACACTGAACCTGTCCTGATGGAGAAAAAAGAAGGAAGTTTAGTGGACGGAGAAGGAGGAGGTCTATCAGAAGAAGGAGTAATGAGATGGTAAAGCACTGCTACCTAACAATAGCTGCTGTGTGTCACTGCTTAGCCTGCTGCTCTCCCCCTATTTGTCATAATCACAGCCAGTTTTCTCATTAGTGGAAACCATTAGCCTAAAGCTTTATCTGGCTCTTATCAGCCCTACCAAGAGCACATTACCGAGCTCCATACTCACACATCATAAAAACTTAAGAACACAAAGAGCCGAGCAGCCCAGCAGAACTAACACACACGGCGTCTCAGTTCTGGATCTGCGAAGGGGGTCAGCGACTGCACACGTTTAAGTGAGCAACTCCTGCAGTGCCAGCAGCAGTTACACAGCACACCAATCCTAA
The DNA here is from genome assembly GCF_001266775.1 of Austrofundulus limnaeus. Classification (NCBI taxonomy): domain Eukaryota; kingdom Metazoa; phylum Chordata; class Actinopteri; order Cyprinodontiformes; family Rivulidae; genus Austrofundulus; species Austrofundulus limnaeus. Next base: position 94,936 of record NW_013953287.1, read on the forward strand.
TCTGGCTCCATTAGCCACGTTTGTCCCTCCTCAGTTGCCGAGCTTTGTTCAGCTGTCAGGATGACCAATGATGTCGCAGCTCTGCTTGATTTATGGCAGCGACCCTGAGATCACATCTGATGGGAGCGTCAGGCCAAACGACCAAACACACCCCTCGCAGCCCATTATGGTCTATTTATCTAGCTGGACATCTAATGGGAGAGAGAGCTTCTCTTCCACTTCGACACTGCGATGCTATCGCTGAAGGCTTGGTTAAGACTTGGACTGTTTGACGAAGGCTATCGGGGGCGGTGCAGGTTAATAACTGGAATAGCTGTTAACTTCTGAAACAGATAATAAGGAATTAGACCTGAATGAGACTGGAGGAGGCTCCTCTGCTTTGAAAACACCACTGTGTGCTCGGAGATATGTGTGATCGTGTCGTCAATCATTCTCTTTAAGCTTGTGTGTCCAATAAGCTGCTTTTAAACGACTCCATCTACAGTGAACGATAGCTGATTATATGGTCTTCATTTGAAGGGTTCTATCAGAATTATCTTTAGCTTCCATCATCAGGACAGAAATCTGCACCACACTGAGTTGACCCTGCAGGAGACTTTAACGACACCTCGATGCTCAGGAGGAGAGAGGAGCTCTCAGCTTCTCCAGTCCTGAAGGTTGTTTTCTCTTAAACACAGCCTCTCCTCATGTAAACAGTCAGTCACAGAGCTTAAAATGTATGTTAGGCACAAACTAACTGCTGAAGATGTTGATACGTGTAAGAAATACAGAGAAAGTGCAAATTAACACATCTATATTTAGATATGATTCAGATATGAAACGATAAAATTATTTTAAGAGTTTTATACCTGGACTGAGTAACATTTTTACTTCCTTATTGCATTTAAAACAAGAAGCACTGGGAGAGTGCAAACCTCCTCCAAGACCAATTTCCTCCATCCTGTAAGAGTTAATGCACAAAAGCAGAGATGGAAACACATTTACTGAATAAGTTCTGACGTAGTGAACATTTAAGCAGGCAGTATGCAAAAAAGATTCACTGATGATGAAGAAATAAATAAACTAAATAAACTAATAATATTTGGTTTCGTTTTCTACTGAAGTGACACAAAAAAAAGTATGCGCGGAGTTTCTTCTCTGTGGAGTCCTATGTGAAAAAAAAAAGTCAGATTGGTCACCCGACATTATTCATGGTCAAACTGGTGTGG
>NW_013953287.1:107304-109272 GCF_001266775.1 Austrofundulus limnaeus
AAAAATATGTGTGTTTGTTTTTTTATATTTATGAGGTTCTGTTCCTAAATAGGTAGGGGAATTGAAAAAGGAAAAACTTGGATACTCAAGAGGATAAAACTGAGGGGGCCACTAGGGTGGCCAGCTTATACTCAGGGGGGCCATGCCCCACCCCCCTGCCACCCCCCTGCTGGCATTCCTGCATGGTATTATCTACAGATAATATGTCGGTATAAAAATGATCAATACAGCCCAACCCTAGATCCAAAACTTTACCGTCTCAGCTGTCTTTGGAACTTGTTACAAATCTGAAATATACTGTAGCAAGTGACATAAACTATCAAATCCAATTAACAAAACCACCTTCAAAGGGTTCTTTGGACCTGCAATTATATTAAAATCAAAGTGAATGCATTGTTTTCTATTTCAATAACCTAATCCCAGCTTTTTACGTTTTACCTGACAGACTAACTGACTAATAGATTAACTGTCTTACTGACTGACTGACTGACTGACTGACTGACTGATTTACTAACCAACTAATCATTTGTTTGTAAGGCAACAACCTAATGGTCTAATTACCTTCCACTTATTTTTTAAATCACGTCAGTAAAAAAACAACAACTTAATATTAGTTTCTTAATTTCTTCATCATCAGTGATTTTTTTAAGTAAAGAGAAAATAGAAAAAAGAGGGAAAAACAGAGAGAAAATGTAATTAGAAAGATTAAAATAGAGATTAGAAATATATTAAATATACACCAAGAAAACACAAGGCCACACACCCGACATCTGTCCGCACCTGAAAATAAATGGATAAATAAATGGATGGCATGCATACATTTATACACAAACATACCCATACCTATATATCCAAACACTTTCATATACATACTTACATACAAATACATACATTAACACAAACATACCCATACATACATTTAGAAATATACATACATTCATGCATACTGTAGATATATAAACACAGACATGTATACACACTCAGTGACCAGTCAGAACCCCCCGGATCAGAGCACCTGTTTGTGAGCAGTTGTGAACATGCGTGTATATACAAGATTTCTCCAATGGAATATTTAATAGTGGCTGTGGAGGACCGAGACCCAACCCCCAAGACACGAGGCAGACATAGGGGAGACCAGAGCCCAAGGACCCCTTTTTCTGAGATATGTCTCAAATCTACTCGGTTCAAGGCTGTCTCTTTAAATCCAAATGAGGAACTTCACACCCCGCCCCCACCTCGAGCTTCCAGAGGGGTCCATGGGTTTACATAGTAGTGCAGAAGCCTTTTATTTACAAATTAATTAAAATATGTCAGCAACTTACATGTTGGAGCCACAGTCTGACCAGAGCCAGAGGACAATGAAGACAATGAAATTGTATTGTAGGTGGTAAATCCAGACCTTATTTGGCAATTCTTTTGCAAATAGTGGCACATAATAATACAGAAAAAAATGAACAAGTTGAAAAATAGGATCTAAACAAAATATAAAGATATCTGCAGCACCGGGAGAGACAATTTTTTCTGCACTTGTAGAGTCACCAGGTGCGCAACAAAATGCATGGGTTTTGCATGATATGTCCACTTTACATAAACTGATGTCATGTTTTTCATGTCTGGTGTGTTGATTTCTTGCTAAACCATTTCAGCTGAAATTGGCTCAATTGATGCTAAAGTCAACTAAATGCTGCATCCCTCTCACCAAGAAACAAGTACCCTGTACCTGCATATTCATTAGTATATCCTCTGGATTTAGTGTTATTTGATCTTGCTCATTGTCAATAACATTATTATATAACATATTGTTCAAATGTCTTATGAAAGTGACTAAAAAAAGAAATAAACAAGAGAAGGAAAAGAAAGAGATGGAGGTACTGTAACACAAACAGCACTGTTTCAGATAGCATGTTCACCTTTGAAGGGTGCACTTAAAAGTGTGTGTGTGGGGGGGGGGGGGACAGTAAAAGCGGG
>NW_013953287.1:109319-110460 GCF_001266775.1 Austrofundulus limnaeus
CCCCCCACCCCTTCAGTTAATCACAGATGTTCCCTCCAAAAGCAGACGTTAACGGCTTGGTGCATCAGGAATAGTCTTGCGCTCGTCGCCACCGCTAATCGGACCGTTACAACTGAGAAGCTTTGCATTATGCAAATCACTGGCCGGGAACAGGTGACATTTGTAGAGGAGCAGGGCGACAGGGAGATAGAGTCTGGCTGATTTAGACATTAGTCCCTGTCACAACACACACACGCACAGCTAATTTACGTAGGCACACAGCACACACTCATTTCATACACCAACAAAAAAAAAAAAAAAAAGAGGGAGGAAACTCGTCTCAATTTGCTTTTGTTCCTGAGAGGAAATCATTTGGACCAGCTCAGGTTTAGAGGCCTTAAACTCATCATTCATAAGATCTGTGCTTTTAATTTAATATAATTTTGTTACTGTAGTGCTCCAGGTGATCTGGTTAGCTTACATGTGAATATTATTCTCTTTTAACCAAAGTTTTTAAAAATATTTTAAACATGAAAAGCATAATGTAGGCTAATAATTAACGGAATGTGAAGAAAATGGAAATCTTTGTAAAATATTATGGTATTTTTATTTATAACATTAGAAGAGTGATGGTAAAGAGTTGGTCCAGTGTTCCACGGCTAGGACAGAACCCGCATTATTCCTCCAGAATCTGAGGTTCGACTATCGATCGGACTCTCTTCTCCAGCACTCCTGAAAAGACCTTACTGGGGAGGCTAAGGAGAGTGATGCTCCTGTAATCAGAGCACACCCTCTGGTCCCGTTTTTTGAAGAGGAGAACCACCAGTCCAGTGACACTGCCCCCGACGTCCATGCAATGTTTCAAAGGCAACAAGACACAAAATCAATCATCGTATGCCCGAGTGTTCTTGGTGCCACATGTTCTTATGGAAAGCCTTATTTTATGGAACAGAGTTGGACTTAAAGAAATGCCCTAACTAATGCTAATGAGACAACTAACTAACGCTAGGGAGACGACTAACGCTAGTGAGACGACTAACTAACCCTAGACAGTCGTCTCACTAGCATTAGTAAGTCGTCTCACTAGCATTAGTTAGTTGTCTCAGTAGCGTTAGTCATCTCACTAGCATTAGTCATCTCACTAGCATTAGTCATCTCACTA
>NW_013953287.1:112439-116184 GCF_001266775.1 Austrofundulus limnaeus
GTAGGTAGGTAGGTAGGTAGGTAGGTAGGTAGGTAGGTAGGTAGGTAGGTAGGTAGGTAGGTAGGTAGGTAGGTGGGTAGGTAGGTAGGTTGATGCTTATCCTCATCACTATTTTTGTTGTGCCAGTTGAAATGAAAATAGGGGACAACAGTTAACCTTACAAACTTTATTACAGTAATTATTCTGTTACACCAGATGATGCTATTACAGAATCTGATTCAGTCTTTTTCTGCATCTCACTCTAACTCATTTCTATCACACAGTCTCTTCCACCCTGCTCCATAAAATGAGTGGCCTTTAGTGACAAGAATCACAGATACAAAACATAATTGTTTTCACTGTATAAAACCCAAGAACATAAAAAATAATAATAGCTAATTAAATAAGATTGGACTCTTTTTTTTTGCATGATGCCTGTAAAGATCTTTCTTACGGCACAGTCTCTGGTTCCTCTTTATTCTGGAATTTGCTCAAGGATCAATTGGTCACAACAGCAACAAACTGCAACAATAAAAAGTGACACATCTAACCCCATGTCAGCACGTCAGGATCTAATGTTTCACTTAGTCTCTTTCATTCACACACATGTCCACACACACTGAAACGTTTACTAAACCTGTGAGTTTAACACACACATTCATGCATTCGGTTATCTGCTTTCATTGGGCAAAGGCAGTAATGAGAAGCCATTATAAAAGCTAACCAGATCTTTTAACCAATGACTAACTGACATTTCCTCATATACAACCAATGACCTGTGAGAGAGCTGCCAACACACACACACACACACACACACACACACACACACACACACACACACACACACACACACACACACACACACAAACTGACACGGTGAAGTAATACATGCATACCAATCTAAACTGTGTCTGCTTGAGCGCTCCTCAACTAAACACAAAACCATAATCACTTCATCAGAGGAGGAATAAAAGCCAGTCAATATGAAGACGAGGAGAAGGAGGAGGAGTAGGAGGAACAAAAGGTACAGAGTAGTAAGTACAGAGGGAAAGAGAGAGATGAGAAAGGGAGAAGAATAAAGGAATAAATATCAATGAGAATAGGTGTATAAACATAAAAATATAGTTAGAGTCTGAAAACTAATAAGAGCAAAAATAAAGGATGAAGCTGAGATCCTTCTAGAGTTTTTAAAATTACCCCAAAAAGACTTAAACTAAAGTAAATATTTACATTTGAATACAGGATTTGTATGTTTTTTGTTTGGCTGCAGTAGTTTGGTGCTCAGTGCTGAAGTCCTGTAAAGGCTGCAGGTTAGAGTCCAGGTTGTATCAGGAAGGACATTTGGTGCAAAAACAAATCTTCAGTGTGACTTCACTCACTGTCCCTCCACTGGACATGTTCAAACCAATTTACCCATTGCCTTGCCAAGGGTGTAACTTTAGGTCTACCATAGGGATGAGGGGTTATGCTCTAAAACCCTGCATATTATTATCAGCAATTATGCTTAAACGTAAATACTGTATATGACATTGTAAATTAAAAAATCAGATGTGATAATCAGGTGTGCCTGAATAAAATGAAAGGTGAACAGGGTACCGCAAACCAAAGCAGCCAGGCAGGTGGAGCTCATTATTCTTAGTAGGCAACCTGCCTAGAAGAAGGAAAACTCCCAAGTAAAACCATCAGCCATCTAACACCAGTGGATGACAAATTGACAAATGCTTTTAAAAATGAATGGACAAGGGACCTGCCCTGGTACCGGCAAAAGGGCGTTCTAAAATCCCCGGGAACCCAGCCTGTGGCGTCTTGGTTGCAGGTACCACAGGTGGTCTTATGACTGTGCCTCTGGCCTGTCTGGTAGGGAACCAGGCTAGACAGGCCAACAGGACAGTGAATGGAACAACTTTTACTTCTGCCTTGAAGCCTTATGCCAATGTATAAGGCTCTGGACAACCGGAGGGTTTAGTGCCTTGGGGCTTGGTGATGGTTCTGCCCCTGCCGTTGCTGGGTCTAAAGGGAGTACCCGGCACAAGTGTAGCCCCTTAACTGCAATCCATCAGAGAGCAGTCAGGGCTGCACACGTGCTGGCGTGTCAAAGGGATGAGGACACTGACATGTTGTTGGAGTCCTCTGATGGAGGGAAGCTTAAGAAGGGAGAAATACTCTCAGGGGGCCCCAAGGTCTTTTCCTCCATGACCAGAAGAAAAGGGGAAAGATGAAAAGGAAATAAAAGCCTTTGATGTCTTCTTCTTGTTTGTGGCTGAGAAGGGAAGGGAGAGTCATCAAATCAGCTCACTAAAGGATGACAGGCTGACACCCAAACCTGGCACATCAAAAGACAGTGTTGGAGATGGGGTGGGGCCTTCAACTCGTAGGAAGAAGAGGGTTGGGGCAGTGCCCAACCCCCCAAAAAAACACAGCAACAGGCCTTCAATGACACTGGCAGCTGGTGGGGACTTGCAAGTCATTTTTTCTAGATGATGAGCCACATAGACCTCTATAAAAGAGGAAAGTGAACATGTGCAAGCCAATCTAGTGGGGCTCATTGACCAGGTGCTGGATGATGATCTGGTGCCACAATTCAGTGAGTTAGGTTTCGTGCTGATCACCTTTTGTGTGACTTGTGTGGACAAGTCAGTCATGTATTGCCTTGTATGTGCTGTCTTAGATCCCTACATGGGAGGACAATGGATTCTCTGCTAAAAGGGTTCAGGACCTCCCAGTGTCAGCTTGTGGGCTGAGTGTCGGCCTGTGCAGATGACTTGGTCATACTTATAGAAGGCTTCTGCCTGGGTACTGTATGTAACCTAATGTGGAGAGGACAAAACATAATATCCAGATGGTGCTGGGAGCAGGAATAGGAATCTGTCAATCCAAACAAGACCGAATTTGTTCTTTTCACTCATAAAAAGCTAAGGAAGGGTTACTCACCTCCAAAGGTGGAGGGAGTAGAACTCTCCTTGGTAAATACCCAAAATTTTAACTGACACAAAGAGTCCATTTAAGCTTCTTGTCTAGATAGACATCTATGATAAGGTTCTTTTTGTCTAGATAGACAGGAAGTTTAACTGGAAAAGACATTTAAATAAAAAGTGTAAGAAGGCAGCAATGTGCCTATACTAGTGCCGCAGAATTGCAGGTAGTCATTGAGGTACTACCCCAAAGGTTATCCTATGCAGAGGATATGGATCTACGTGGCCATAGCCCACCCCATGCTATGTTATGCTGTATGGTGGGTTCGGGTTCAAGTTGGGGTGGCAAGAGTGATGCTCACCAATGTGCAATGAATGACCTGCCTGAGCATCACAGATTCCATCAGAACAACACCCACAGAAGCCATGGAAGTCCTACTGGACCAGGCTCCACTAGATTTGCATATCTTAGGGGAGGCTGTATCCAGTGCAGTAAGGCTACACCAATCTGGTAGGTGGAAAAACCTATCTGACTCACAGCACACTAGGATCTGGGACTGCGCACTTACTGCTGTTCCAATAACTGCAGGACCTGGAGACAGAATGGACAAAAATACAATTTTGAGCTAAGTTCTTAGACAGATTGAAGATATGTCAGCCTGGAGTAATTTGTAACTTCTCTATGGTGGACCTGTCTCCCAACTACTTATACTGTTTTAAAGATGGATCCCTTCTGAAGGGGTCAGTAGGTGCATGGGGTGCTGATTTTGCACAACCATAATGAGAGTGTCATGATTTTAGCATATTCTCTGCCAAGTCAAGCCACAGCCAAGCTCTCACTCATTGTCTCACCC
>NW_013953287.1:123591-125979 GCF_001266775.1 Austrofundulus limnaeus
TGGGACTTCCTGTACTCTAAAAAGGTTAGTGGCTAAATCTTCTTCTAAATCTGTTCTTGTGAACATTCTAGCCACTAACCTAATTCTCTCCTGTGTAGAACTCCTGATTCCAGTGACGTTTGTTTCCCGATCCAGCTGTTTATATTTTAATAAAAACATTAAAACTATTCTGGTGTCTGGCAAGTCAGTGAAACTCGTACACTCAGTCATTACAGAGAGAGAGTACAAATATCCACTAGGTGGTTTTGCAACTCTATCTCATGCTGAGATATACAGTATGCAATCCACAGTGTGTGACATATCTCAAAGACATTCAGTGTACACAGAAGGAATTAAATATTAATCCTAATAGATAGTCAATCTGCTATTAGAGCTCTCCAAGGGCCACACTTTACATCATTACTGGCTTGGGAGTGTGTCAAAGCAGTCAACCAACTGAGGAGAGATAACAGTATTACTGTTAAATGGGTACCAGGACACACTGGCATTAATGGTAACGAGAGCTGACTACCTCACAAAAGCTGGCAGTCAGGCTCACTTCAAAGGACCAGAGCCTGTTGTAGGTACCTCAACAACAGTCTGTAGGACTGCCCTACAGGCCTGGATTAGACGTCAACACTCAATCTGCTGGAGGTAGATGACTGTAGACAGGCACGGGAACTGATAAATGATCAAAATTTTAGGTTTTGGAAAGCAGTCATCCCCCTGACAAGGAAAACTCAAAGTACATTGGTTGGAGTCCTAACTTGGCACAACTTGCTCAACTGCCACAAAACGGTGATGGGACTCCATGACAATGGTCTGTGTGAGGCCTGTGGCATTGAATTAGAGACCTCTTTGCACTACTTAGGCCGTTGCCTGGCTCTGAGTAGTCAAAGGAAAAGAATCATTGGAGAACCTTTATGGATCCTGAGAAGCTCAGAACACTGTTTCTAACTTTGTGTCTTTCATCTCAGGGACGCAAAGGTTTGAATAAAGACCAGTGGTTTTTTTTTTGTTTTTTTTTTTTGGAGAGAGCAATAGGCCCACTTAGGAGGCCCCTGATCAAATGACTTCTTCAACAATCCCTATTTACCATAACCATACCAGTATATGCACTGTCACTCCTCTGGACATGTTCGCACTAATATGTCGTTTGTCGTTTGTTTCAAATCACTCCTGAAAATTTTGTCCATCTTGACTCACCTCTTTACCACACTCCCTGTTTTCTTGAACAGTGAAACCAAGGTCTTTCAAGTTCTGGACCTTTGTGACCTCTGATCCTTGTAGCCTCATTGATCCACCTGCTTCCCTCTCATTCACACATCTGGACTTTTTCTTGTTGCAACTGACATTTGTTCCTCTTCTTTCAAGTCTATACCTCTACCTGTCCAAGTTCTCTTCAACCTGTTCCCTTTTCTCACCACAGATTGAAATGTCCTCTGCAAACATCATTGTCCACAAGGATTCCTGCTTGACCTCATACATGTCCTGTGTGCTCTTTCTTGACATGAAACCATCCTGCTTATCATAAAAATCGCCATGCTTAAAAATTGGCAGCGGCACACTGCTCCTCCATTCCACAGGGGTTTTCTCACTCTTTAAAGTGCTGTTGAATAATGAAGTCAGAAGCCTCACTGCCATCTCTCCTAGACATTTCCACACCGCCACTGGTGTCATTTGATCTTCAGAAAATTCCCAATAAGAACTGATTATCTTTAATGAAAATGCAGCTGAAGCTGAGTATTTTTCAACATTTAGATATCCAGGTATTAAAACTGCTGGGTCACACCAGGTGAGTAGAGGTTCACAACAGACTGTGTTTAGACTAATAAATGTGTACAGATAAAAGGCGTCCAGATCACATATAAAATGTTCCGATTGAAAACATTTTCAATGCTCACTGACACTGATCACATCTGTATTTAACTATCTGAATGGCATCAGCTTCTTCAGGTCTGAACAGGATCACTGAATCCTTTGAAAACCTCCGACAAATCAGTAGTACCTGACAAACTGTAAGGGAAACTTGTCTGTTTGTTTTTATATGCTTTATAAGATAATAAAACATTTTTATTTTATACTTCCAACATCTGGATCCTATCTGGCAGCTCAAAAGTCTGATTTGTTTGTTTCTAAACAGTTGGTTGTCATTAAAACACAGAACTGAAACACTATGGACATACATAACTAAACTTACACCAAATGGGGTGCCGTTTGTAAAGTTACACAGTCAGAAATTACCACCAATATTTTTATTTTATTTAGCCTTAATAAGAAAAAAGAGCAGATTTATTTTTCAAAGTCAGTTTATCACCGTATTATTCATACATTTATAAATGTCATAGTTTATAAACTACATAATTAACTTACAAATTAAATATTTAGTTAACAAACTAAATATTTAAC
>NW_013953287.1:128294-133227 GCF_001266775.1 Austrofundulus limnaeus
CACTGACCGCACGCAAGTCCTAGCATAGACACACACACACACACACACACACACACACACACACACACACACACACACACACACTCGCACACACACAGGGACACGAGAGGAAACTTATTAGGTTATTATTTTTCCACCCCATAAAATAGGAATAACTTAAAGCGGTGCTGCAATTAATAACCCAGCTATAAATCTGAATATTGGACATGAATACTGTTCCATATTATAAACACACACACACACACACACACACAGACACACACACACACACAGACACACACACACACACACACACAGACACACACAGACACACACAGACACACACACACACACAGACACACACACCTACAGGGATCAGCAGGCTGTTTGGAAGCAGAGAGAATGATAAAGCCATCAGAGATCGTTCTGGATGAAGTGAGACAAACGCCAGTGTGTGCATCAAAGCAATGGAATGTGTGAGTGTGTGTCTGTGTGTGTGTGTCTGTGTGTCCTCAGAGTAAGTTCTGCATGGTGGTTTGAACATCAGCACAGCGATGCATCCTCTATCTCCCTGTTTAGTGGCTGTTCTCAGTCATACGTGCAGGTTAAATCAGAGTCCAGCAGTAACACACACACACACACACACACACACACACACACACACACACACACACACACACACACACACACACACACACACACACACACAAACACACACATTATAATATGGTTTACTGTGACCTTGCTGTCTAAATTTACGCACAGTGTGGTATTTCCAGGTGGCCTCTATCTGAATATTCTGTATTTTGGATTTAAATTTATGTCTTGATCAGGATGACCAGACATCTTTCTTTGAAATCACAGCTTTTTAACATTTTAACTGGCTGTCAGAGCCTCCAATTAGGATTACATTTTAAACAACGGTTGTGAAATGTCTGAAATAATGGTGAGGTCAAGATTTTAACAAGTTAATTGTCTGTTGTGGCATTTATTAAGAGAGCAATAAAGAAAATATCATGATTAGATTACAGCAGGTGAAAGGTACCTGTCTAAATAAACTAAAATAACTCAAATGTAACCTTGTGCAGACTCTTCAATCAGTAGCTCTCAGAACCCTCACACTGATGGTGCTGACCCACGTCTGCCTGATTACCTGATTAAAGGTCTTATGATAAAGCAGTTAAAATAAAAGATTCTTATCTGAAAGAACACACAACAGTTTCAGACCCACAGGTTTGAAATGTTCTCTGCAGCATGCTAAAGGTCAGGGCTATGTAGGAAAAAAAGGCTCCATCCATGGGGCACCACAAACGGGGAAGGAAAATAAACCTCTCTTATGCTAAAACTAATAGATTCTGAAAATAAAAATAATTTATCTGCATACTGAAGCGTATTGAATATGACTATTAACAACAATATTTTGTTAGCTCCTCCCACTTAGACTGCATCTGACTCCATGCCACCGTCCTGCTCCTCCCTCACTACTCTGGTGTGGGATGGTCCAGTTGTTTTTTTCTTTTTGTGCAAGCCCCTCCCCCAAAAAAATAACAACAAAAACTCTGTTACCCAGGGAAAGTGGAAAAGGGGAAAACGTGACACAGACAGAGGTAAAGTATGGGGTGCCATTTGTAAAGCAACTTGTACGTAAAAATACCAGCTAAATTTGGTCACATTTAGCTTCAAACACTGTTTGAAAAAGTAATGTGGATTTTCTAATGTCACCTTTTAACATATTTAGGTTGTTAAATCTAAATGTTAAAGCTAAATGCTAAATATAAATCCAAACAATAAATGTTAAATGTAAACGCTAAATATTAAATCTATATCCTAAATGTTGAATATAAATCCTAAATGTTAAATGTAAATGCTAAATGTTAAATCTATATCCTAAATGTTAAATCTAAATCCTAAAAGTTAAATGTAAATCCTAAGTGTTAAATCTATGAACAATAGAACTAATCAAGCCTATTGTTAGTCGATGGTCCTCTTTTGCATGTGACTAACCTGTTTGTCCAGGTGGAGGCGGAGCTTATAAGGCTGAGTTCACCTGAAACTCAGACTGAAGAAGTCTCTTGGAGGAGAGACGAAATGTTTCACTAAAGAAGAACCATCCAGAGGACCTGCTATTTTTTTTCTACCTGGATTACTGAGATGCATCAGGAAAAATCATAAACCCTATTTTTGTTTTACAGAAAAGAGCAGTAACAATTATTACTTAAAAACACTACAGTCACCCATCAAATTTATTATTTTATCAGTTGAAATTATTGAAGTTCTATGAGTTGGTTGATTATAATATTTTACAGATTATGTTTAAGGCTCACAAATAATTACATTTTGTTAAGAGAGAAAGTTGTTATAATCTGAAGGGGTAGAGATGTTTGTGAAATCTGGATTTTGAACTAGTTTGAGGGAGTGGTGTATTTCAATACAAGCTATGGTACAATCTGGAGAGTGAGGTCAAAAATGCCAGATCAATGTTTATGTTTAAGAGAATGACAAAAGTCAGTTTGTTGAAGAAATAGGAAACAGTATAATGTGTATTCATACAACAGGTAAGAAGGACTGCAAAGAAGATCATCGGCTGCCCTCTGACTCCCTTGGAGAACATTGCCAGCTCCCACTGCCTGACCAGAGCTCAGCACATCTGTACAGACCACCCTGGCCAGCTGCTTTTTAACCTACTACCATCAGTAGTGATGTGCAGATTGATACTGAAATATTGATACTACTGATACCAGACCTTTATGTTCTAGAATCAATACTAAAATCAAAATATCGATACTTTGATACTTCAGTTATTTCACATAATGTATCATTAACAGGAAAATAGTGGAAAATAACTAAACTATTCAAATCTTGTCTTAAACGTGTGTTTGGAGGGAACTACTTTTTCTTACGCTTGAGTAAGGCATCAGCACAGTGGCACATGCTCTGTTACTCAGTCTGTAAATGTACGGCAGGTCATTTTACCATAAAATCTGCTTCTTCTGACAGTCTGTAATTAAATTCTAGATGAGGGGTTCCCAAACTTTTTCATGCCACGGCCCCCCAAACAGCATTAGCTCCACAGGGACCTTCTTGCAAACCCACAAACAATGCTACAAAATATACAAAGGAACTACTTTTAAAATATTTTTCTCACTTTTATTCACTATTCAAAAATTATTATATTTCTTTAGAATAAGAATTTTAATTTATGTTAAACAAATGTAGGGTTAGGGTTAGAAAGACTTAAGTTAAATAAATTACTATGTCATGTATTATTTAAAAAGTGGTTATTTGAAAAACACTACTTTTTAAAATTTATCAGACACATTATGTTGTGTTATCACAAAGTATCAGTATTGGATCAGTATCACCGATACCAGGCAAATTTTACTCAGTATCAGTATCGGAAATAAAATTGCCAGTATGGAACATCACCAACCATCAGGGAAGAGGTTCTGGTCCCTGAGAAGCAGGATTAACCCCATAAAGAACAGCTTTTACCCATCAGATCACAGAAGCTGCTTCCAAAAATAACTCATAATGAGCGAGTCTTTTTGTACTGTCCTTACACTGCGTAGTTTATTTGTTTTTTTTTTTTTGGTTAAAGATGTTACTCTTTTAAGATTTACAGCACTGATCAGTGGCAGCTATTCAATTAAGCCTTTGGATTTGTAATGATTTTAAAGTTCTTTTGTTTGTTTTTAAATGTCTTCGTGGTCTCTGCCCACAGTGTCTGACCTGCTCCAGCTCTCAGGTTCTCTCAGGTTCTCTCAGGTTCTCTCAGGTCAGCAGATCAGTTCCTGCTGGTCACCTAAAAGGCTCAAGCACGATCCCAAACAGTGGAACGAGCTGCGTTTACACATCAGACAGGCCGACTCACTTCCTGATTTTAAATCTATTAAAACATTTTTTCTCTTTAGATTTTAACTCACTCTGATACGTTGACTTTTCTTCATGTTAATTTTTTCCCTGTGTAATTGTTGTTTATGCTTGTTTAAAGCTCTTCTGTGTTTCGTTTGTTTTTTATCAGCTTATGAATAAAGTTGTATTATGTGTTTTTAAGGTTGTTTTTGTTAGAGAGAAATGTAGCCCTCCTGTGAGCATCACTTAGCTTGGTTTCCACATCACAAATTTCCTCTGTAATTCTTCAGTTCTGACTGCTGTCTACTCCAGATAAAATACTGACCATTCATCAGCGGCTCACACAACCCCACTTGTAAAATAACATGCCACTGGTTTATGCCAAATGACCGCTGGTACAATCCACACATATAAATGTCCTGATCCTCACTTCTCCACCTCTAACCCTCATGAGATCTGTGATCCAGATGGTGCCAAACATGCTATCATTCTCTCTCATTATCTCTGTCTCACACACACAGTGCTGACAAAGTGGGGTCAGGACCACTGCTCACAGCTGCACCTACACTCCTTCCTTCTCTTTATTTCTGTCCCTCTTTATGTCCCACCGTGCGGCGTTAGCCTTCTTCTGATCTATGTCCTGCAGCTCAGTCTTTTACCTTCATCGCTCTCTCCCAGACCGGCTTCGCCTCCCCCCAAACAGATAGCATCGGAGCAGGACAGAGGAGACGGAAACACTTTTCTGTTTCACACACTCACACACATCACAGCCCCTCTGCAGGCTGACAGATGAACTGGGAACATAAAACAGTTTGTAATAGAGGTAATATGATTTAAAATACTATCTATTAACTCAGATAAGACTGTCTGCTGTGTGTATGTGTGTGTGAGAGATAAAACAATGAAGATGGCAGAGAGAATATAATGCTCAACATCTAAATCACACACAGATTGATTCATCTCATTAGACAACACAGATCTTACCTTTTTTTGAAACACACACAAACACACACTGTGAACACTGTGCCACAATAAAGCCATGTGTCTCACGTGTGCACTTCTGATAAGGCATAATAAAGGGAGCACTGACTCTACATATATA
>NW_013953287.1:133782-136237 GCF_001266775.1 Austrofundulus limnaeus
GTGCTTGCGTGGGTTTTCTCCGGGTACTCCGGTTTCCCCCACAACACAAAAACAAGTACAATAGGTTGCCTTCAGGCCCAGGCCGCCCTTGAAAAAGAGATCTGAGATCTCAATGGGATTTGCCTGGTAAAATAACGGTAAATAAAAATAAATAAATAAAAAATAAATGAACCATGTACAAATCTGCCGATGTTCCTGCCTTGGTTTACAAAGCAGGATGTCTTTTTTTTCCACTAAATATCCCTGAAATAAGTCTCTGAGCCTGGCTGAGTTTAACTCACATCAGTCACTTCTTCACCTCATCCTCCCTGTGTCACTGGCATCTGTCAGTGGTGGGCAGCGCTAATCCAAAAATTAGCTCCGCAATTTCTAAAGCGCTTATGAAATTATTCAGATCCGCAACTTCAAAAACGCTTACGCCATAGAAAATTAGCAGAAGCTAAAAGTGCAAGTTCAATTTGACACTTACCAGCTGACAACTGTACAATATGTTCAACACAGCCAACTAGCGGTGTATGAACCCTTGTAAAGCTTAATCCTACACGCGTCGATTGCTGGGGACGTGATTTCCTGAAACAGACCTTTAGCTCCTGGTGTAAAAATTAAGAACTTGTTGAGGATTGCTAGTTTAGCTGCTTCTTTAAAAAAGTTGTTGAGGATTGCTAGTTTGGCTGCTTCTTTGTCTTTTTCTTTTGTTTGTTGTAGATTTTTCATTAAAGAAGCATCAGTAAAGTAATTTTAAAACTTTGGGTAGATTCTCGTGCCAGGCGCACGCACCCTCGCCAGCTGGGAAGGTGTTCATATGTGTCAACCCCTTTGGACGTTTACCTGTCTAATGAGCCACAAAAATCTTTTTTTTGCTAAAAATTCGTATGCTACCACTTGTACCTGTGTGTGGGGGTGGGGTGGGGATCTGTACATGGAGATGACAGCGCCTGATGTAACGCAGGAGCAAAGGAGAGAGGAAAAATTGAATAACTTGGTTTATTTATTTATTTATTTATTTATTTATTTATTTATTCATTTATTTTAATGTCCGTTCAACGCCGTGTTCAACTAAATAGACAACAGGCTTCAATATCGCATTCAGGAGATGTCTGTAAATTTCAGGAAAATCTCAGACTTTGGTTATCCTGTGAGAATGCGCCACAAAAAACAATGACATTATTTATTTAGACAGTTTTCTCACTCATTCTCCATTTAATGCATAATTTTCCTGCATCTAAAAATCATTTCTGATCCCACAGAGAGGACAATCTGAGGAGAATCTCACACGCTGGACACATTTACATCTATTTTACAGATTTAAATGGAGGCGTGTCAGTGGAGGTGTCTCACGTGCGCTAAGTTCCACATTCATTGGGATGAATAAAGGAAAGGTGCACAGGAACGTGCATGCTCACACTTTTATACATCTGAATTTTTTGGTGTGGCGCACTTTTCTAAATTTGTCCGTACGCCAACTTTTAGTGTGAAAGCTGCGCAATCCTTTATGCACGAGGCCCCAGATGCTTCAGAACATTTTTTGTTTTAAAACTCTTTCCGAGGGCACGCTAGAATGAAATTTAATATGAACACACTGCAACACTGAACTGTCTGACCACTGCAGTTTGAGCCTGAAATATGAACTCAATTTAAAACCACTGTAACAAACAGAGGAGGGTCCCACAGACCAGGCTGACTAGCATGTAGGAGAAAATAAGAGCCTTAAGCCTTATTTGTTCAAAGTTTTTGAAAATGCATTTCACCTTTTTACATAAAACAGTTCCTGAAAAATGCTCCCGGTGGCTCCACAGTCGGTGGTCTCAGTGGTCCCAGAGTCGGTGGTTCCAGAGTCGGTGGTTCCAGAGTCCGCAGTCCCAGTGTTTCCTGAGTTGGTGGTCCCAGTGTCTCCTGAGTTGGCGAGTCCCGAGTCGGCGGTCCTTGAGGTTTGTGGGTTGGCTGCCAATTCCTCCACAACATCTGGTTTGGCTACTGTTGCCTCCTCATCGCCTGGGTCGTCGCCCAACACCTCCTCATCTCTTGGGTCCCTCCTCATTGCCTCTGTTGCCTGTGTTTGCCGTTGTTGACACTCTGGCTCCGTCAACCTCTGCCGACTCTTTGTCAGCTCCCGTCTGCTCCCTTGGCTCTTCGTCAGCTCCCGTCTCCTCTCTTGGCTCTTCGTCTGCTCCCGTCTGCTCCCTTGGCTCTTCATCTGCTCCTCTCTCCTCCCTTGGCTCTTCGTTTGCTCCCGTCTGCTCCCTTGGCTCTTTGTCTGCTCCCGTCTCCTCCCTTGGCTCTTTGTCTGCTCCCGTCTCCTCCCTTGGCTCTTCGTCTACTCCCGTCTGCTCCCTTGGCTCTTCGTCTGCTCCCATCTCCTCCCTTGGCTCTTCGTCAGCTCCCTTGGGTCTTCGTCTGTTCCCTTGGCTCTTCGTCTGCTTCTGTCTCCACATTAAGCTGTGGCAATGTTCAATAA
>NW_013953287.1:136401-137798 GCF_001266775.1 Austrofundulus limnaeus
GCTTCTACCACAGCTACGATCAACAATGCTATGGCTAACTCCTGAATCTCTGCAAGGCGTGTCTCTACAGAGGGCCTTTTATGCTGAATACTGTGCTGTGAGACGTCACACAGTACCAGCAACGTCATACGGTACTCTTTGAACAAATAACAAAATTCAAATGTAGTAGCCACAGTTGAACCCATAGAGAGCAGCACAGTTGAATTTTAGTCATAAATAGAAAGGTATTACCCTTAGGACACAGTTTAGATAGTTTATCTGCAAAAAATGTTGATTTTGGGGTAAATTCCTCTTTAATATAAGTCATACTGCATGTAGTAAGTCAGACTAAAAGCTTAATTTAAAAAAAATAAAGAAATTGGGGAAGAAAATATAAAAAAAAGATTTTAAAGAAAATGTAAAAAAGAACATGGTTCTTTTATCAAGTTCAAAAGAATTTTGGAGAATTTAGAAGCGCTGGAGGAAACAATACAGAACTGGATAACCAGATTACAGCTGAGACACGCAGGACTTAATGCAACGCTACACATGATGGGGAAACATGACACAGGGAGGTGTGAGTTTTGTGGGGAACATGAAATAAAAGAATGTGGTGGTGGGTACAGTTTCCCTAAAGCACTAATAGGGGAACTAATTTCCTGATTAGTGCTTTAGGGCTTTTGCTAATTGAAAAAATTATTAGTGGATTAGCACTTGCTAAATTTATAGGCTAAGTTTAGAAGCACTAACTGAGGTCTATAAATGTTATTGATCAATGTTAATGTTAACAGCTGAGGGTGAAAACTGTCACACATTTTGTTCACATGTGTGTCACTTATCCACTAGGTGACAATTCATTGAATATATGAACTCAAATACAGCTGTGGAATGTTATATAAGTCTTAAGAGAGCAACATGACTATACATGACTCGTCTGTTGAAGAATGTTCATGGGTTGACTGGGTTGTTTTAGTGCTTTAGAATTAGCTTTTGCTAAAACGTTCAGTGTGTTAGTGCTTTAGAATTAGGGGACCTAAATATTTGAGKTAGTGCTTTAGAAYTAGGGGACCTAAATWTTTGAGKTAGTGCTTTAGAATTAGGGGACCTAAATATTTGAGTTAGTGTTTTAGGGCTAGTGGAACTAATTTTTAGATTAGTCCTGCCCACCTCTGATAGAATGTAATGTTTGTATGCAGGAAACATCAGAAAGAAAAGAATTGATTTGGATATGAAGGAAATTTTATAACCAATTACCTAAATGTTAAGGCCCTGTCACACTAAACATCTTATGCCAACTTATGAAACATTTTTATGTCTAAATAGCTTACAAAAGTTATATGTACGGTGCGCGACGGTGTGGCTTCTGAATAAATGAAAATGATTTAACACAGTTGTTTATACTTTTAGCAGCTCTTTTT
>NW_013953287.1:138124-141218 GCF_001266775.1 Austrofundulus limnaeus
AATATGAACATGTTCTTGCATGAGGCCCATTGTTCCATCAGTTGAAGTTATTGGAATTCTATGATTTGGTTGATTATGGTATTTTATCAGTTATGTATAGGG
Source organism: Austrofundulus limnaeus (assembly GCF_001266775.1). Lineage (NCBI taxonomy): Eukaryota > Metazoa > Chordata > Actinopteri > Cyprinodontiformes > Rivulidae > Austrofundulus > Austrofundulus limnaeus. The sequence continues at coordinate 138,227 of NW_013953287.1, forward strand.
CTCATAAAAACACATTACCTTCAAACATCCAATTACATTTTACTAACAGAGAAAGTTGTTATAATCTCAAAGGATAGAAATGTTTGTTAAACGTAAGTTTAGAACCAGTTTGAAGGAACGGAGTACTTCAGTCCAGGGTATAAGATTGTGGAATAATCTGGTGGATGACATTAAAAATTCCAGATCAGTACGTATGTTTAAGAAAATGATAAACGTTAATTTGTTGCAGAAATTTGTAACAATATAACTTAAGATTTGTTGTTCAAGGAGTCAAACCTTTATTGTTTTTTCTTTTCATGTTTTTTTTAAATCTAAAGTTTATTTTGGATAAAAATGTATTTATCCGAGAAAAAAGGAGCAGATATTATAAGATTTTGTCTTCTTCTGCTACTTTTCATTTATTTGTGATTTGTATTTAATTATATATTGAATTTGTGTTGTTTTCTAAGGAAAGGAATAAAGAAAACATGATTAGAAAAAGTCTTCTTCATGCATGCTGTTTGTTTTTCATTATTTGGTGGTAATTGCAGAATATACAGTGGCTCAGTTGGTAGAGCTGTTGCTTCTCAGCAAGAAGGTCATCAGATCAAATCCCGGCCCGGGGACCTTTCTGGGTAGAGTTTGCATGTTCTCTCCGTGCATGTGTGGGTTTTCTCCAGGTACTCCGGCTTCTTCCTACAGACCAAAAACATGACTGTTAGGTTAATTGATAAATAACCCTAGGTGAGAGAGTGAATGGTTGTTTATCTCGTTTGTCTCTATGTGTGGTCCTGTGATGGACTGGAGACCTGTCCATGGTGTACCCCGCCCCTCACACTGTAACTGCTGGATATGGGCACCAGAGACCCCTGTGACCCTGAAAGGAAGAAGCAGGCATGTATGGATGTATAGTTTTTGTTTGTTTCAGCCTGCTTGTCCTGATTCACTCCTTACTGGTGGAAGGTGGTAATGCACCATACTGTTTGCCAACCACTAATAAAAATCAAGAAGTTCAACACTGGAGCAATAGAGACCTCTGGGTACTAAGTTCAGCTGCAGCCTATGACCAAACTCTGTATTTTATTTTCCTCGAGTCCTTGTGCATTCATCTCCACAGTCCTGGGACTCCTGTCTGAACCTTCCTGACTGACTCTTGGCTCCTCGTCGTCTTCCTGGATCAGCTCCATCGTCTGCTGCCCTGCCACTCTCCAACACACCTCCACCTCTATACCTGGTCACCTTCTGGGAAATCACCCTCCTCTCAGTACATGAGCACTGGTAAGACCTCAGATCTGATCCTTTGGAACGAGCATCAGTTCAGTGCCTCGTTAATCTCTTCATTTTCCCACAGACTGACTCCTGTCTTTAGACCCACAACCCACAAATGTTCTGACTCAGAGTGCAACAAAACAGCAAACCAGATAATATGGAATTACGTTTGTACAGTAAAAGCAGACAAAGATAAATCATCTGTTCTAATTTGTGTGTCCTGACATATGCCTGAAGAAAATCTGTAGGTGACGTGTTTTAAACTCGTTCTGAACCCGAATTATGTGATTGAAAAAGCAGGTGATAAATAAAAATGTATATTTTAGGTTTTTATAATCTAATTCTTGCTTGCTTTACTGCACAGACTCATTAAAAATGTTACATTCTCATTTTAAATTGTTTTTCCTTTTTGTTTTCTTTCATTTTTAATATTTAATTCTGAACATTACAGGTTTTTATATAAATCCCTACTAGTTTATCATGAGTGCTGTGGTTTCTTCTCTCTCAGTGTGTAAAACACTTGAAAATAAACTGTTTTTATGATAAACAAATAAACTGTAGCTTCCAGCGGGGTGAGTGATAATTGGAAATGTTTGTCCTTTCACGTTTCCAGCAGTGACAGCACAGAAAATGGTTTAACTGTGAGGGAAACGCTCGGTGAGTAAAAAGGGGGTGACGATCCTGAGCCATAAGCATGGGTCAAACAGATAGCCTTTAGATGGAGTAAAAACCTCTGGGCGTGCTCAGAAGATAGAAGACATATCAACATGGACAGAGAAAATAAAGGAGCTCTGGAAAAACAGAGGGTTGTTTGCAGAATCCAATTGAGCTGACACTTTTTTCAGCCACATACCATTTTCTGTTGTTTACAGCTTTATGAGTGGCCGACCCTGGCACGGCTGTGTGTGTGCGGGTGAGCGGCTAACCTGTGTGTGTGTGTTTGCAGACGTGAATGTGATTGAGCCTGATGGATGTTGACAGCTGCGGAGAATCACTTTCCTGTTGGTAAAACACCCTATTGACCCTGTAGCCCCACTGTAGGAAGAGGTTAGGCGTGCTGAAGCCCAGCAGGCAGAGTGGGGTTGACATCAAACCGAACACACAACATTACACTTGACCCACAGTGCACCATGGACACACACCAACACACACCACCCATCACAAACCAGTCCAAGCAGGACAAGGAAACAGATTGGGGCCAATGAAAAGGCGCTCAGGTGAAGCCTCCTGCTGCTGGAGGTCTAGACTGTAAAAGTGAAGATTATTATCAGACTAGATCAGCCGAAAGATAAGATGTGAAAATCTGGAGGTTCTGAAGCATCTTCTAAGAAAACACAAACAGAAAGAGGCTTTCTAAAACCTTTATCTTCACTGATTCATCACTTCAGTAAGAATAGTCTTTCACTGACAGAACAGAATCTGAACCCACTAACATCCAGTAACTATCTGAACCCACTGACATCCAGTAACTATCTGAACCCACTAAAACTATCTGAACCCACTAACATCCAGTAACTATCTGAAACTATCTGAACCCACTAACATCCAGTAACAATCTGGACCCTCTAACATCCAGTAACTATCTGGACCCACTAACATCCAGTAACTATCTGGACCCACTAACATCCAGTAACTATCTGGACCCACTAACATCCAGTAACTATCTGAACCACTGACATCCAGTAACTATCTGAACCCAATGACATCCAGTAACTATCTGAACCCACTGACATCCAGTAACTAT
>NW_013953287.1:142309-155513 GCF_001266775.1 Austrofundulus limnaeus
ACATCCAGTAACTATCTGAACCCACTGACATCCAGTAACTATCTGAACCCAATGACATCCAGTAACTATCTGAACCCACTGACATCCAGTAACTATCTGAACCCAATGACATCCAGTAACTATCTGAACCCACTGACATCCAGCAACTATCTGAACCTACCAACATCCAGTAACTATCTGAAACTATCTGAACCCACTAACATCCAGTAACTATCTGGACCCACTAACATCCAGTAATTATCTGGACCTACCGACATCCAGTAACTATCTGAACCAACCGACATCCAGTACTATCTGAACCCACCAACATCCAGTAACTATCTGGACCCAGTGACATCCAGTAACTATCTGAACCCACTGATATCCAGTAACTATCTGAACCCACTGACATCCAGTAACTATCTGAACCCAATGACATCCAGTAACTATTTGAACCCACTGACATCCAGTAACTATTTGAACCCACTAACATCCAGTAACTATCTGAACCCAATAACATCCAGTAACTATTGCCCCTTTTCCACTAGTGCCACTGAGTGTAGTGTTTCCATCTCTCATTTTGCCCCTTAATTTTTATTCAAAATACCTAAAAACCATCTCGACCAACCGCCCAAAACACACCCATTGGAACCGGACTGGAACATCAGTGGAAAACCAACCAGTCCGACCCGTACCTACACCATTCGGACACTACACTAAGTGGTACTAGTGGAAAAGGGGCATATCTGTACCCATGGTCCTACTAACATCCAGTAACTATCTGAACCCACTGACATCCAGCAACTATTTGAACCCACTGGCATCCAGTAACTATCTGAACCCACTAATGTCCAGTACTGTACCCATGGTCCCACTAACATCCAGTAACTATCTGGACCCACTAACATCCAGTAACTATCTGGACCCACTAACATCCAGTAACTATCTGAACCCACTAACATCCAGTCACTAACTGGACCCACTAACATCCAGTCACTAACTGAACCCACTGAGATCCAGTAACTATCTGACCCACTAACGTCCAGTAACAATCTGAACTCATTGACAACCAGTAACTATTTGAACCCACTAAGATCCAGTAATTATCTGTACCCATGGTCCCACTAACATCCAGTAATTATCTGGACCCACCGACATCCAGTAACTATGTGAACCCACCGACATCCAGTACTATCTGAACCCACTGACATCCAGTACTATCTGAACCCACCAACATCCAGTAACTGTCTGGACCTACTGACATCCTATAACTATTTGAACCCACTGTTAATCCAGTAACTACAGTATCTAAACCCACTAAGATCCAATAACTATCTGTAACCATGGTCCCACTATCATCCAGTAACTATCTGGACCCACTGACATCCAGTAACTATCTGGACCCACTAACATCCAGTAACTATCTGNCACTAACATCCAGTAACTATCTGGACCCACTAACATCCAGTAACTATCTGGACCCACCAACATCCAGTAACTATCTGAACCCACTGACATCCAGCAACTATCTGGACCCACTAGCATCCAGTATCTATATGTACCCATGGTCCCACTAACATCCAGTAACTATCTGAACCCACCGAAATCCAGTAACTATCTGAACCCATTGACATCCAGTAACTATCTGGACCCACTGAAATCCAGTAACTATCTGGACCTACTCAGTATCTAACCCACCAACATATCTAAACCCACTAAAGTCCTGAAGGACATTTTTTAACTGATTAACTGAATTTAAGAACTAGTCGTTTATTTTACACTTTGTGATCATTGCAGTTATATGGTTTAAACAGAGGAACAGAATCAGTTTGTCTTATCAGTACGAGTTTTTGTCCATAAGCACGCTTGGCTGCCCTCACTCCCCGGTGCAAGTTGGCCATGGCTAACTTGAGGGCCTCCATGTCCCCAGACCTGAAAGCAATCAAGAAGAAAAAAATTGTATAGGTCTTCTGGACGGGTTCTTCTCTAATGAAACGCCAACCTGCCATTCCTGGATTGCGATGTCTTCGTTTCGGATGGAGGACGGTTGGAAACTGGCATATATCGTAAGCCCACCCACACAGACCAATATTTGCGTTTTGACTCCCACCACCCACTGGAACACAAGTTAGGAGTGATCAGGACTCTGTACCACAGAGCAGACAGTGTCCCTACAAACCCAGGAGCCAGGSAGAAAGAGAAATCACACACACGACAGGCCCTGGAGCAGTGTGGTTATCCTGACTGGGCTTTCTTGAAAGCAGACAGGAAACAGACAGGATTCCATGCATCCTTCAGGTGAAAATGAAGACCCCAAACCAGTGGTTATTCCGTATGTTGCGGGTGTTTCGGAGAAACTAAGTCGTTTATTTTCTAAACATGATGTCCCAGTGGCTTTCAAACCCCAAAACACATTATGGCAAAGGCTGGTTCACCCCAAAGATCCGGTGCCCCAGCACAAACAGAGCAATGTTGTATATGCTGTTAAGTGCCAGGAGGACTGCGACCAGTTATACATCGGGGAAACAAAGCAACCACTGTTCAAAAGAATGTCCCAACACAGACAAGCTAATTCTAATGGCCAGAACTCTGCAGTTTTCACTCATTTACAGGCCAGCGGTCACTCTTTCAGAGATGAGGATGTTCTCAGTCTTGATAGAGAGGAACGTTGTTTGAGAGAGGAGTAAAAGAAGCCATTTTTGTGAAGACCGTCCATCATTAAACAGAGATGGAGGCCTCCGCTTTCAGTTGTCCCCCTCCTACAGTGCTGCTATTGCCAGTATCACTCCACCCCCTGTTAACAATAGGTGTTAATTAGGTGTCAACGATAGCCATGTGATGTGAGTATCAGTCACATGGAGGCAGTGCTTAAAAGCCTGAATTTTGCCTGAAACTCTCAAGACTGAAGAAGTCTCTTGGAGGAGAGACGAAATGTTTCATTAGAGAAGAACCCGTCCAGAAGACCTACACAATTTTTTTCTTTTTGATTTTTTACCTGGATTACTGAGATGCATCAGGACACCTGAAAGCAATGTTGCCAGCTCTCAGGAGCTCACGTACCTCCCTGGTGAACCAGGGTTTTTGTTTGCTCTTACTGTAATGTCCTTGGTGACCGTTACATCTTCCATGTATTTTGTTATATATCCAGTAACTGAGTCTGTGTATTTGGTGAGGTTGACTTCCTGTTTAGTGGTGGCCACCTCCCTGAAGACAGACCAGTATGTATGTTCAAAACAGTCCTGTAGTGCTGCTGTGGCACTCTCAGGCCAGACCCTGATCTGTTTCACAGCTGGATTGCTTCTAGTCAACAAAGTTCTGTAGGCTGGAATTAGCATAACAGAGAGATGGTCTGATGACCCCAGGTGGGGGTAGGGAACTGCTCTGAATGCCTGCCTGATGTTGGTGTAGACTTGGTCAAGTATGTTCTCTCATCTTGTTGCAAAGTTCACATACTTGTGGTAGTGTGGCATTACTGTTTTTAAATTAGCCTGATTAAAATAGCCAGCGATTATGCAGACCGAGTCCAGGTGTGTGTTTTGAAGTGTACTCACAGACTGGTACAGAATGGAGAGCGCTTCCTTTGTGTTTGCGCTGGGAGGGATGTAAACAGCTGAGATGTTGATTGTATTGAATTCTCTCGGAAGGCAGAATGGGCGGCAGTTGAGGGTTAAAAACTCAATTTTCTCTGAGCAGTGGCTAGCAATAACTATAGTGTTTGTACACCAGTTGTTGTTGATATAAATGCCCTCACCACCTCCCCGATATTTGCCTGTGCTGGCGTGGTTTCTGTCCGCACGGAATGTTGTAAGCCCCTCCAGTTGAATGGCGCTGTCCAGAACGGTGTTGTGAAACCACGTCTTGGTTAGGATGATCGCGTTGCACTCTTTCACATGTCTTTTTGTGGTTAAATCCAGCTTGAGATAGTCCATTTTATTTTCCAGTGAGCGGGTGTTGGATAGGAGAATAGAGGGTGATGCTGTTTTGTGAGCATTCCTTTTCGATTTGTTGGTGATGCCTGCTCGACAGCCTTGCTTTCTTCACAGGCGCATGCTAGGTCTCCCTTGCCGCCTCCTTTGCCGCCTCAGCTGCTTCCAGTTTTGGCTGGTGGTGGAGGAGCCCACTTGCTCGGAGGGTCCGTTGTCTCGCTGGGGTATGATTCCCGGCCCGAGAAGAGTATCTTGATCCGTGGCCAAGTTAACTCCTTACATATCCTTTATAGTGTAGTTGTTTCTCAGTCCAAGTGATGTACTCATGTTGTACGTGATTCTTGAAGTAGATTGTGACGGTATGGACGACAAATTTAACATAAAAAGTGCATCACTATTGGGAGCAGGCTTGGCCGCTGCCACATGGAGCACCACTGCTATCTAAGAGAGTTGGCACCAAATTGATGCAGAAAACTGTTTGTCACTCATAAAGTCCATGCCTCAGAGACTGCAAGCTGTTATAAAACCAAAGGTGGTGCAACTAAATACTAGTGATGTATTTTGAATGGTCGTTTGTTTATCTGTTTTTCATGATTCCATACTTTTTTCCTCAGAATTGAGTGATTCCATTTTTTTTCCTCAGAACTGGGTGATTCCATATTTTTTCCCCTGTGCTTGGTCAATAAAAGTAACATTCACTGACTTCCACAATGTTTTCTCTTCATTTCTTTGAGTGTTCCTGAAAGCCAACAAGTTGCACTTTGGAATGACCTTATTATTGTATCGTGTTTTTGATCTGAGGTTGTTTTACACAATGAAATGTCTGAATGAGCGCTCATCCAAGACTGGTGATTCCATACTTTTTGACAGGTGTTGTATGTGTGATGTCACAAGTGAAGGTCTCCAATCAGGAGCTACATCCTCCTGACTGCTCATTTGCCGGCCACATATGTCACTGCCCTGCACTGAGTGCTGTCCCAATTCTTGGGCTCCTTCTCATGCAGCCTACAAAATCCCAAAAATGATGGCTGCATCTGAATATCTTTCCAGATTGAGGATATCCCAGGATTGATTGTGCCGTCAGCAAACTAAACAGGAAAGTTCCACATGGGCCAACATTCACAGGAATTCACAGGTCTGACTTTTTAAAGATTGGTGATTGGCCAGAAGACTGCAGTCGGTGTGCACCTATTTAAAAGGAACAAATTATCTGTTTCTGGTTTATTTAATCAATTCTTAACTGTTTTAATGAGCATTTCATTTCTTCAGGATCCTTGTTTGATTCATTGTTTCCACAGAGATTAAATATGCAAGATTTCCCTCAAGCACATTTGAATGATTCAGCTCAAAGATTTAGTTTGTCCCCTTTTAATGTAACTGAAGTTCATACGTTTCTAAAACAGTTAGGCTGGAAACATACTCGATCCGACGCCAACGGGTCGACGCACGGTCACGTGGTTGGTCGGCAGTCGTTTTTGCACAGACCTTTCATAGTTCCTGCACACGAGGGGGAACCCCTCCCTCCTGCTGAAACATACGTCACTGCAGGGAATTTCTCCCCTCAACAGCCATGCAGAAAAAAAGTCACTCACCCGACAGATTTTTATCCACATCTGTCCTGGTTAAAAAGCTCCACAGTTTCAGATTCCTCCGTGCCTGTTTATCTGTTATGTCTGTTTATCTCCATTCATGAGTTTTTCTCGGTTTGTCTATCTTTAAAACTGCTCAAAACAGTCTGCTCTAGTCAGAAGCGAGTTTTTGTTTTTTTCTTCTGCTGTGTCCGTCCGAGCGCTTTCAGTTCAGACCAGTCACACATTACCGTCGACAAAGGAGGGGGATCAAAAAGTTCTGCCGGGGGCTTGTGCCAAAAGGGGCTGTCGACACGACGTTGCGAAGCCCGGTGACATAATTTTCGTCATTAAAATGCGACAACCCATGCCGACATCGGCAGTTCACAGGGAGTATGTTTCCAGTCTTGTACGTCTGCTGGGCCTGACAAACTTGAGCCCTTTTTTGTAAGGTCAGCTGCAGACTTTATAGCTGAACCTCTATGTTACATTTTAACCTAACTCTTTCTGAAAATAAGATTCCCTGTATATGGAAGTTTGCTTATGTTCTTCCTTTGTGGAAAGGTGGAAATGCATCTGTGGTCAACAGCTACAGACCAATTTCAAAATTATGTGTCCTTTCCAAAGTTTTGGGAAAATTAGTTGTAGAACAGTTGAAAATATTTTTAGATTCAACAGGCTTGCTATCAAGGCACCAATCAGGTTTTCGCAAAAAGCACAGTACAACAACTGCAGCTCTTAAAGTGGTAAATGACATTATTGATGCCCTAGATGGAAGAAAATATTGTGCAGCTCTTTTTGTTGATCTTTCTAAAGCATTTGACACTGTGGATCATGTCATCTTGATGAATCGTTTCTACAATATTGGATTGTCTGTTCAGACTGTGAAGTGGTTTTCTAACTTTTTACCTGGTAGAACTCAGTGTGTCCAAGCTGATGGGTCTTGTTCCTCTCTCCTTCCTGTTTTAAAGGGAGTGCCTCAAGGCTCATTACTAGGGCCTTTGTTGTTCACAATTTGCTAATAACCTGTTTGATAACTTACCTGATGCTGAATCTCATCTTTATGCTGATGATACTGTTATTTATTGTTCATCTTCCTCAGTTTCACAATCATTTAAACTTTTGCAATCTGCTTTTGATGTTGTTCAGTCATGTCTGGCTGGGCTTAAGCTTGTTCTGAATGCAAATAAGTCAAAGGTTATGCTATTCTCCAATGGTAAGCAGCTCCCACTGCTCCTTCCCAGCTTGTTAACTGTTCAGGGGGTTGAAATTGAGGTTGTCAGGTGCTACAAATATTTAGGTATTCAGATAGATGAGAATTAATCATTCAAAACTCATATTGATAAATTGGTTTCTAAGCTAAAACTTAAATTAAGGTTTCTTTTAGAAACAAAAATTGTTTCTCACACCAAGTCAGAAGACACCTGGTTACCTCAACTATTCTTCCCCTGATGGATTATGGAGATTTGTTTTTTCATGAACTCTTCAGCCCAGCATTGGATGCTGTTTATCACTGTGCACTGCGCTTCATGACAAACTGTAGCTATCGAACACATCACTGCACTTTGTATGCTACAGCAAAATGTCCATCTTTGACTGTTCGCAGACTCTCTCGCTGGCTGATTTTTAATTATAAATGCATTCTTGGGCATCTTCCATTATATTTATGTTCATTTCTGTCTAGAACCTGCAGCCATTTTGGTCTGTGCTCTCAGGACTTCATTATTATGCAGGTGTCAAATGTTAGAACTGAACTTGGTAAAAAGGCCTTTAGAGTTTCCGCTCCTGACACTTGGAATAACTCACAGAGGGATTTGAAGTTATCATCTCTCGTTACTTTGGGACAATTCAAATCAGTTTTAAAGGACAGAGTCACCAGATCACTTGGCACCTGTAGACGCCCTCAAGTTTAGTTATATGATGTCTATTAGTTGTGTGTTTTGAAATTTGGATTTGCTGTTTTTGTTTTTTATTTATTTATTTATTTATTTTTGCTGCTGTCTTGGCCAGGTCACTCTGGGAAAAGAGTTTTTAAATCTCAATGAATCTTTTTCCTGGTTAAATAAAGGACACTACTACTACTTCATGGTAATTTCCACATTTAAAATCACATTTTCATAAACTTCAGCCAGTAATCATGTAAAGTTTTACAGTGCTGCAACAGAAACCTTTGATGCTTCAACATGTGCAGTATGTGGAATTAAGTAAATATTTGTTTTGTAGCAGTTTTAATAAAATAGTACAAAAGAACATCATAATAAATCATAATAAATGAATTTCTTTCACTTCATTTAAAAGTCATGTTTCTAAATTTCACGTGAGCAAGAAATATATGATCATAAACAGCATGTGTGGGCATGTTTTTTTGTTTGTTTTTTTGTTTGTTTATTTGTTTGGAATTTCACAATAAATTACTATTTTTTTTAACTGAGGACTTCTTTGAGAAAAATAAAATTCTTCATGTTCTTTGCGCACCACAGGAGAGATTAAACTTGTGATTAAGTAAATAGTATATAAATAATATTGTAAGTGAGTAATTCCATAGCTTCTCTTCTAATTCTGACTTGTTTTACAAACCAACAATGTTCAGCTGAAATGTTTGTGTCTTGGTTAATATTTATATTTTTTGCCAGTGGTTATTTTGCTGCCTCGCTGAGTTTCAGTAGAGATAAACTGAAAACACGTACAGTTCCTGGTTCTTGTTTCTGGTCCGACCCTGAGCTGTTTGTGGTCTCATGTTAGCCCTGCGTCCTCAGGGTGCCGCTGGAAGCAACTAGCTGGGGTCACAGCACATCAGCGTGTCCCGTGGTGGGGCCGTGGAGTGAAACAGTGTGCCCACTGACAGGCTGCGGTGGGTGGTGACCACTTTATTTCATGTTGCTGCTTGGTTGTGTTTGCCACCCTGACTTAATAACAAGCTTGGTCAGCCATCAGGACCCTGCTGCCCCCCATGTTTCTGTCTCTGCCCAGCCAAGAGTGTGAGTGTCCCAGTTTAAGGTGCTTAATACATCATTCTTTGACCAGTGTGTGTGTGTGTGTGTGTGTGTGTGTGTGTGTGTGTGTGTGTGTGTGTGTGTGTGGTTACGGCCTTGGAGACGTTTGGTTTAGGACCAAGGTGTAAATTGAGCTTAGGTTAGTTTTAGGGTCAGGTAGGTACCTGTGAGGTTAGCCTTAGGGTTTGTGGTCAGGGTTAGGCTGTAGAAATGTAATGGAAGTCAATGGAATGTCCCCAATTAGATAGCTGTGCAAACATGCGTGTCTATGTGTGTGTGTGTGTGTGAGTGTGTCAAGGGTCAGTCATGCCCCATCACCCAAAATGACCAGAGGTTTTTTTAACCACTCCTTCCGGCCCCTCTTTACTTCACTTTTTTCTCTCTCCTCTTCTTCCAGTCTTTCCTCATCAGATGAGCTGCATGTGACAGTTAAGAATTTCAAATAGTTTCATATAATTTCTACGAAAATATTCAAATCTGATGAAAAATAACCTAAATTAATAAGTTATCGTAGATCAGATGGCCAAAACCGTCAGATCCACATAGACATTTCAAATTTTAATTAAAAACAAATATACTTTGTAGTTTTTCTGTTTGTGTTTTGTTTGTTTGTTTGTTTGTTTGTTTGTTTGTTTGTTTGTTTGTTTGTTTGTTTGTTTGTTTGTTTGTTTGTAGTTTTAACAACATACACACAGTACTTAAGCAAAAGGACTAAAGTAAACTAATTTTAGTGGTAAGTTTTAAATCATTAATGATCCAAAACATGAAACCCTCATAATATCCATCCATCCATGTCATCTCATGTCAGGGGTCACTGGTGCCCAAATCCAGCAGTAGTACTGCGATCCAGTAGTCCTGGGAAGTGGTAATTTCCCTGTTCCCATTGGTAGATTTAAACTGAAACGCCTCCTGCAGTGGTAATATTCCACTGGTGTGGAAGAAATTAAACTGCCCCCAGTTTCAATTTCAAGATGGCGGCTACTCACAGCTTTAGAAAGTTAACTCGGTAACTTTTACTATTAATTATCTCTTTGTCGTTAATTCTTCTATCAATGCACACGTTTACATTGACATATTGGACAGTTTTCGCATCCCTTCAATTGAACAGATGTTTGGAGGTGATGAAATTATTTTCCAAGATGATAATGCATCGTGCCATAGGGCAAAAACAGTGAAGGCTTTCCTTGGAGAAAGACACATTCAGTCGATGTCATGGCCTGCAAATAGTCCAGATCTCAACCCAATTGAAAACCTGTGATGTAAATAGAAAAAAATGGTCCACAAGAAGGCTCTGACCTACAAAACTGATCTGGCAACTGCTATCAAAGAGAGTTGGCACCAAACTGATGAAGAATACTGTTTGTAACTCATCAAGTCCATGCCTCAGAGACTGCAAGCTGTTATAAAAGCCAAAAGTGGTGCAACTAAATACTAGTGATGTATTTTGAATGGTCTTTTGTTTATCTGTTTTTCATGATTCCATACTTTTTTCCTCAGAATTGAGTGATTCAATACTTTTTCCCTGTGCTTGGTCAATAAAAGTAACATTCACTGACTTCCACAATGTTTTCTCTTCATTTCTTTGAGTGTTCCTGAAAGTCAACAAGTTGCACTTTGGAATGACCTAATTATTGTATCATGTTTTTGATCTGAGTTTGTTTTACACAATGAAATGTCTGAATGAGTGCTCATCCAAGACTGGTGATTCCATACTTTTTGCCAGGGGTTGTAGTTCACCCAGCAGAGGTCATTAAAGTTTTGACCTGCAGAGTTGAAATAGGATAGTACAGGATACAATGTAAAAACACTTCTATTGTTCTTTATGTTACTGTACGGAACAAAATAAACTAGTCTGAGAAATCTAATGACAAAAATCTACAAAATAGAAAATAAAACTTGCTACGCTTTGGTCCAGTCTTTATGGTGTATAACAATTCTACCAGTGGCTCTCCTTTATGAGCTGGGAAACATCCAGCAGAGCTAAAATCTTGGTTTCATAATAAACAGCATCCCACCTCCACCCCTCACACTATTTCCTCTGATAGCCTCAGCAACTAAAGATTAAATCAGTCATGTTTCCTGAAACTTAAACAATTATTAACACACCACCACAAACACATAACACAAAAGCATTTTTTGTTTGTTTGTTTTTTTTTTTTCCACCAGAAGCTGCTCTTCATTTGTGACAAATTCTAGTTGCTGTTTTAGTTTGGAGGGCTTCAGTACTTTGTTGAACAGCGCCTCTCATGACTAACCATATTTGATAAAGTTTGCATTATACTCATGAACAATTTTGGTCTATTTAGTTAATTTTCTACATTTTCTGCCTTCAATTTTTTGTTTAATATGATGGCGTATTACAGCCACACAATGAGATTAAAGTTGTAATATTATGAGATTAAAGTTGTAATATTACATATTACATTACTTTTGCGTTCCCTCGCAATACTTTTGTGTTCCCTCGCAATACTTTTGTGTTCCCTCGCAATACCTTTGCGTTCCCTCGCAATACTTTTGCGTTCCCTCGCAATACCTTTGCGTTCTCTTGCAATACCTTTGCGTTCCCTCGCAATACTTTTGTGTTCCCTCGCAATAACTTTGCGTTCCCTCGTAATACTTTTGTGTTCCCTCGCAATACCTTTGCGTTCCCTCGCAATACTTTTGCGTTACCTCGCAATACCTTTGCGTTCCCTCGCAATACTTTTGTGTTCCCTCGCAATACCTTTGCGTTCCCTCGCAATACTTTTGTGTTACCTCGCAATACTTTTGCGTTACCTCGCAATATTGGTTTGCGTTCCCACACAAAAGTTTGTTTTGTATATGAACTGAATTAAGTCAGAGTTTTATTTTGAAATATCCTGTTTCCAAAACAGAACGTGACGGCACAAGTTTGTGAAATTGACATTGATGTTGTGTGGCTGCACTGTGTTAAAATATCAGCATTAGACATACTTCCATGTGTGGCTGTGTGATATATTTATTCTGAAGCTGAATTAAAGCAGTAGGCTAACTCGCTAATGGTGAACATGTGAGTTTGTTAATAAACCGGCAGGCACAACAGTGTTTAACGACTTTTGCGAGGGAACGCAAAAGGTATTTCGAGGTAACGCAATACTTTTGCGTGGGAACGCAAAAAAAATCCCCCATGTCCCCTCGCGGGCTTCGTAGAAAGGTGCTACCACTACTAGTGGTGAGAAAGTGTATTGCAAGTCAGTGAATTAAAAAGTCTGGACCAAACTGGGTCCAACAGAACCATGATCCCAACCATCAGATGAGCAGAAACTTGGTTTTTTGTTCTCCAGGTACCGTGAGCCACAACTAAACATTTCACTTAGAGTTGACCCCTCCCCTGATTCATTAGAAATGACGTCTGCTTCAAACATTACTGTGTAACAAGAGACTAAACTAATTCTGTCCATCAGAAGACTGACTCAAACTGTTTAAACTCACTATTTTTTCACAACAGATAGACTTACTGTACACAACTTGTAGAACCTGCTGGTTGAGTCCCTGTCCTGCCACAGATAGTGTGTAAATCTGTATTCTGGCGTGTTTTGTAGGAGACTTCATGCAAACTTGACTTTGTGGCCTTCGTGTCACCACACTTCATTTCTTCCTATGAGCTATTGAGCGGCCACCTATTGATCTGCACACAATGTATCTCACAAATCATCTGTCTGTCGATCAATAGAGAAATCTCCTGGAAAATTCATACTGAGAAACTGTGTGTGCAGCTGAATGGAGCATATTGAATGTTTAGTTGATTAATCTGGCTAGTTTAAATTTGACCATGGCCATCTCTATTAAAGAGTGAACTGTGTAAATCAAGATGCTGCCATTTGTGATTGAAATGACCTGAGCTCTGCACTCGGGGGCTCGGGATAAATCACAAGCTGCCTTTTAATTTCTTTATTGGCAGTAAGAAGTGGTAATAACTGGGAAGAACTCCTGCAAAGCCAAGGTCTTTGTTCTGATGGACAATTCACATTTGATGAATCAATGATTTGTTTGAGTTTATGTTCTTCTGAGATGAAGTCTGAGCTCTTTGAATGATGTGATTACATCAATAACATGCAGTCTGACTTAAGATGTTCCATTAATGAACCTGTGGGACATTCTTACCTTTGGTGGTCTAAAATGTTAGCATATTAAATGTTAAAACTTGTGACAGGGCATGTAGGCACAGTTCTGTTACCTCACAGGGAGGGGAAGTCCTGGTTTCGGATCTGTATGGAGTTTTGATTTATGGTCATGCATGATTTAACCAGGTGTGTCAAACTCATTTTTACAGAGGCCACACGAGTGTTGTAGTTGTAATTAACTTTAATGTTTTGTGTTCAAATTCAACCAAACAGTAACCACTGCTTTCCGGAGCACCTCTAACAAACACAAACTGAGCTCTTCCTAGTAATTCCTGCATAGAAACAGTATTTTAACACATCCTCTTATAAACACTGAGAAGTCATACATGTCCAATTGACTAGATGTGAAAAAAAAAGAAATGCTATTAAAAGTAAAAGTAAGAGAGTTTTACTCAATGCTGAGTTGTGGTAAATAGCTCCCATCTTGATTTCTGAACTACCCCACTTTCCCACAAGGAATTCCCACTGGAGGGGCATTCAGGTTTATACAGCGGGTAAAACAAGTATTGAACACGTCAACATTTTTCTCAGTAAATATATTACTAGAGGTGCTAATGACATGAAATTTTCACCAGATGTTGGTAACAACCCAAGTG
>NW_013953287.1:161923-163949 GCF_001266775.1 Austrofundulus limnaeus
ATATATATATATATATATATACAAAACAAGGGGTGAAAAACTCAGGCCAAAACTTGTTCAGGTCTCAGTCAACAATTGTTAAAGGTCCAGATGATGATGTCTTCAGAGCTCCCTTCAGCCAGCTGATGAGGACTGGGGTGCGTCAAAAATAACCCTTAGGAAGTACACTTTGGCCAGTCCTACTGTTGGTCAGTCAGTGTGTGTTCAGACATGTGTGTGTGTGTTCAGATGTCTGTGTGTTTGAATGTTTCAGTGAAGGTCATGATGGTGGTGTTTAGCTGTAGTCTGGATAAGATCATGTGATGTTATCAGGACAGAGAAATGACAAACAGCAAAATAAACAGATAAACGGAGCAGATAAAATCAGTTTTATTTACATTTATCTGCAGTTACCTGTTTTAATTAGTTTTTTGTTGTGGAAAAACTTCTGGTTCTTCCTGTTGAACACCCAGCCTTGTCCCTCTCAGAAGAGTGCTGGAGTCAAAGGTCCACCTGGGCCCGTGGTCTGTGATGCTGGACAGATATCATGTTGGTGTGATGTTTGAAGGCAGGAGCAGCAGACACACTGACCTGATGGACGATGGAGCGATAAGACAGCTGATAGACGGAGTCACAGACACAGAGAGGAGCGGGAGGAGAGGATTACCGGAGCAGAGGTCCAGCAGGTTGATCCACTACAAACACTCATCCAGACTGTCTGCAGGTGAGAACATCCCAGCTGACAGGAAACTTTTCCTGCTGCTCAGTGTGAGCAGAAACATGTAGTTCCTCTAACAGCCACTAGGTGTCTCTTCTAAACTTCAGCAGGTCCTGACCTGATCAGTCTGAGCTGGACCTAACTGACAATAATCAGACTGAAGGGTTATTTAACTGTTTATTGGCATTTTAACTGCATAGAATTAGATTCATTTAAATTGGGAACAATGTGTGTTTGAAATAATAAACTGTTTTGTAACAATTCACTAAGATTAATTATGCCAATTCTAACCCCAGCTTTACCTCACAAAGTAAATAATACAGATTATATTCTGGCACAAACATGTTCATCCAGTGGGAATGATTTGATTTTATTTTGAATCAGAAGATTCATAATCATAAGGTGTTCATTCTGACTATAAATCAACAAAAAACATTTTATTTGTTATTTTTTTACTGTTTTATCTGCAGACACTAAGTCTGACACTCAGGGATGAAAGGATGAATGACACCTTTCTGAACATGTCTGCCTCTTTGTGAACTTTCTTCTGTTTTAGTCTTCAGCTGTTTTATCCCTCATAAATAAAGGAGACTTTTCCTTAAAATGTCATAAAATCAATCATAAAAATGTGAAGGAATTTCACCAGGTGAACAAACTGATTCACAAGAAGCACAAAGTTTCTTTTTTAAATAAATAAATGTCGATGTTATGTCTGTTTTAAACAAGTGACTCATTTCTGTATTAAAATGCAATCAAGATCTTAACTGGTTTTATTGTGTGAATGCTGGAGGCATTCACACAATTGTTTTCATGTTTCTCTTCATTCTTTATTATTCCAGATTCTTCCGTAGGTTTTTTGGACGCTTCTCCTTCCACAATTTTTATGCTACTTAAACCATTCATATATCAAAATGTTCAGCTCCTTCAGGACATTCCGGCTATGACTTTTTGTAACTAAACTTTTTATACTTTTTTAGCTATTTCAATTTTTAAGCACTTTTTCCCCATTGACTTTGAATGGGTACATTTTTTGGACCGCTTCTCCTTCCACAATTTTTATGCTACTTAAACCACTCATTTAACAAAACGTTCAGCTCCTTCAGGACATTCCGAAATTTTGGTTATCTGTGCTTTACTTGAGTAATTATTTTTCATCGTACTTTTACTTTTACTCATTACATTTTTACACAATTATCTGTACTTTCTACTCACTACATTTCTTAAAAAGATAAAAAGTAGAAAGTTGTTACTTCTATTTTATTCTGAGTTATTACTTAAGAAAATAATATCCTGATAAATTGTGTCTCCTGGATATAGTGAATTTAATTG
>NW_013953287.1:164580-172115 GCF_001266775.1 Austrofundulus limnaeus
TATATATATATAGTGTTTAAACCATTTAAATTATTTTTTTAACATGTGACTGTACTGAAGAGGAAGAAGCGTGGTGTCAGTGACCCATCAGGTTTGGTCTGCAGCACTTTCTCACGACAGATCTTGAGCATCTCCTGGTGGACACATCTGAAAACAGCACCTTGGTTGAAGCTTTAAGGGGCAACATCATGTCAAATCAACTTTTTTGAGCTTTATGTCATGTGTTATCCCCTCATCAAGAAAATACACACAGTCTTTGACTCATTCATGCACGTTTGATAAATCCTGCAGTGTCCTGAGGCAGCAGGCAGAGGAGCAAAAACCACCGGTCGGGACTAGAACCACCTTTTAGGATCAGCTCCTCCTCTGTATCTCCAAGCTGAGCTTCCTCTTCACAGAGCAACGTAATTCCCAGTCTGACGGTAAGGTTCAGATTTACGCTGAGTTGCCATTTTCCAAAACTTATACAGGTGTTTTTTATTATTATCATCATCATCATCATTACAAGGTCTGCTACAACACTACAGGTTGTAAACAGCAGAGCCTCTAAGAGAGAACAGCTGTGATGTAAAGTTACGTTTATTTTTGATTTCTACATATTAACAGTATTTTCATCCCAACTGAAGTTACAGAGTTACTTTATTATGGTATAGAACTGAACTAGATGCCTGAGAAACCCCCTTTACATAGACAGACCGCAGGTTTATAGATTTAAAGTTTATTGTTCTCTGTCTATTATCACCTTTATCAGATGGTTTTATTATAATATTTTGAATTTTGGTTATTAAAATGAGTTTTGGTTCTGCAGACTTTAACATTCTGTTGAATGTTTTGCAAATTATTCTGGATGAAAAGTATTTCCTGAGGTGTCAAGTCTGTCCAGTGGAGACAAGTCTGACACAAGGACAGGAGGATCTGCTTTAAAATCAAATGTTCTTATTGTTTCCCTTAGTGGGAACAAAGGTAAGGTCTCTGTAAGGTAGGGTTAACTTTGTTTTAGTTGACTGGAATGTTTAGGATAAGATAAGTTCCCCCTCAGCATAACAGAGGTTGGAGTCGTGGACCAGGTCTTTCATGGCATCAGATCCCTCCTCCAACGGAGAAACGTTTATCCACCAGTAATTTCACAGACATCTAACTGCTTCTCAAAGTTTTGAGGGTTTTTTTTCAGCCTAACAGCCAGAAAATGTTATTTGCTAGTAAAACAAAACACTTCCACCCAGGTTTTTTTTGTGTTTCCACAAAACACAAAACATCTGGCAAATATTAGTTAAATAAAATTACACAAAGTGTTGATTTGAACTTAAAGGTCTTAGTCTGCAGATGTTGAGGAGGAGTGGGATATTGTTTATATCATATATCATAACTAAAGTGTCTGAATTTACTCAAAGTAAGATCTGTTGTGTAACCCAAACACCAAAATGTGACTTTCACATGAAACTGAAAATGATTTTATTTACCATGTCTTCATTAAAGTTTTATTTTAACCATAATTAAAACAATATTTACAGCTTATATTATCAGTTCTCTTTGAAGAAAAATATATAAATACACAAAACACATATATACAGTTAAAATATGTTAAATAAGGTGTTTCATGAAGAAACTCGTATTCAAAATAACTACAAGTTTTTACAAGTTTTATCCCAAAAGATTTTTTTCTAGTTTCTAGTAAAAGCTTCTTTAGAGACAAACTCTGTCCTAGCGTTCATTAATCAGTGGCAATGCCAATGCAATGCACACTATTGTGATTCATTTCCCATCCAAGTCATGTCCATTTTGGCACGCTTCGCCTCCTGCACACTTTGTCCTAGACCTGCCATTGTAATTTATATTTGTAAAGCTCCAGTGCCAAATGATGGCTATGCCTTTTGGTGCCTGTACAACTTGTAGTTTTTGAAATATTAATGTTTAATAATTTATAATGGGAGTCAATGGAGCCTTGTATTGTTCCAATACTGGCCCCTGCTATATCTACTCAGTACTGAATGATAGTTTAATAATATTTAATCTCAATAGTTCAGTGGTTACAATACTAATATGATTGTATTTTGATGTTTTACTCTAATGTTGTCCTAATATTGCTCTATTGTTGTAATATATTGCAGTTTAGTGTCAACAATTGCATTGGCGATGTGGCCTCTTTCTGCACACATACAAACCAACCCCTGGCCATGCTCTCTGCCACAGCTCAAATGGTCTAATGGTTAACTCTATGGACTTTCATGTGGGAGATCAGGGTTCAAAATTGAGCTAATGCAACTTTAACAAAAAATCTCTACAAACATCATATTGTCACACAATTATCCTCATTACGAACACCTGCTGACTTGACAGGCACAAGCTGGTATAGAAATCACATTTGAACTTGGTCACAGTTCATTCTGCAAGTTCACTGCTGCAGGTAAGTGCTGCAATGCAAGTGTAGCATTGACATGCTACACTTTGGTATGGCGGGTGCCGGTGGGGCCCATGAGTTTGTCGCTGCTGGCCCCGGGGGCTGTGCGTGTGGTCGCTGGGGGGACTCTCCCAGTTCTCTCCTATGGTCTGATCTGGGGGGTGGGTGGGCAGATCTTCCCGTGCGGGTGTCCCTTGGGGCTCTGCGCTCGGGATTCCTCTCAGGCCCTTGGACTCTGGTCTTCCCTATGTCTGCCTCGCGACTTGGGGGTTGGGTCTCGGTCCTCCACAGTCACTATTGAGTGTTCCATTGGAGAAATCTTGTATGTACACGCATGTTCACAACTGCTCACAAACAGGTGCTCTGATCCGGGGGGTTCTGACTGGTCACTGAGTGTGTATATATGTCTATGTGTATATACAGACAATATTTATGAATGTAGGCATGTATGTATGCATATCTTTATATATGTATGGGAATGTGTATTTTTTTTTTATATGCCTTCTATTATTTATCCATTTATTTTTCAGGTGAGCGGACAGATGTTGGTTGTGTGGTCCTGTGTTTTGTTGGTGTATATTTAATATAATCCTAATCGCTATTTCAGTCTTTCTATCTTTCTAATTACTTCTCTCTCTGTTTTTCTCTCTCTCTACTTTCTCTTCACAAAAAAACAAAAAACAAAAAAACAAAAAAAAACAAAAAACAAAAAAAACAAAAAAAACATAATGGTGTGGAGGGGATGGCTATAAGGGGAGAAGGGAGGCCATCCAAAAAAAAAAAAAAAAAAAAAAAAAAGACATGCTACACTTGTTTTTACATCGTAAAAACCCATGTCTAGTCTGTCCTTGTTTTCAGATCAAGCTGACGTCACAGTCTGTTTTATGACTCATAGAAAATAACCGTTTTAGTTCCTGGGTGGATTGTCAGGTGTCTGTTTAAACTTATTTTATGCTTAAAACTTTGTCCACAAATTCCACAAGCAAACGGTCTTTGTCCTGTGTGCATTCTCAGGTGTGAAATCAAACCAGAGTTTTGGCTAAAAGCGTGTCCACAAACATCGCAAAGAAATGGTTTCTCTCCAGTGTGAATCTTCAGGTGTCTGTTTAATTGCACCTTTTCATTAAAGCCATGTCCACAGACCGCACAAACAAATGGTTTCTCTCCCGCATGGATTCTCACATGAGTCTTTAAATTACCCTGTCTGTTAAATCTTCGTCCACAAACACCACAACCAAATGGTTTTTGTCCTGTGTGAATTCTCATGTGCATCTTTAAACTAGAGTTTTGTGTAAATCTTTGTCCGCAAAGACCACAAACAAATGGTTTGTCTCCAGTGTGAACTTTCATGTGTGAATTTAAATTAGCCTTTTTTGTAAAACTTTTTCTGCAAACACCGCATGCCAACAGTTTCTCTCCTGTGTGGATTCTCTTGTGATTATTTACATTTGTCTTTCGGCTAAAACTTTGTCCACAAACATCACAAGCAAAAGGTTTTCCTCCTTTGTGCAGTCTCACGTGTTTCTTTAAGGATGTATTTTCATTAAAATTTTGTCCACAAAGAGGACAAACGAATGATTTCTCTCTTGTGTGGGTTTTCATGTGTCTGTTTGCACGTGACTTTTGCATAAACCCTTTACCACAAATGTCACAAACAAATGGTTTTTGTTTTGTGTGGATTTTCATGTGTTTGTTTAAATCTGCCTTCCGGGTGAAACCTTGCTCACAGAAACCACATGTAAATGGTTTCTCTCCTGTATGAACTTTTGTGCGTGTTTCTAGATGTTCTTTTCTGGAAAGTGTTTTGCCAAAGGTGTCACACCTAAATGAGTTTGGTCTTGTTTGATCAAAAACACCAGGTGAAGTCTTTGATCCTGTCACACGTTTCTGCAGAGACCCCTTGTCAGAGCAGCCGACAGTGTTTCCAGCTGACTCACAATCACTGCTCTCCTTGGAGTCTGACAAGAGTTTACGCTGAGAGTCAGGATTCTTATCATCATCATCATCATCCTCACTGACTTCAGTCTCTGAAGAGCATGAACCATCTTCATGAGTATTCAGATCTGGGTTACTGATGGTTTCTGTTCCTCCAAAGTCCTCTCCTCCACCAGCCGATGTCCTCTGATCAGCTGAGCTGCTTGGAAGATCTCCGTCCTCCACTTGGTGCTGATGAAGCTGGAAGAACAGAGGTTTCTCTTCATCATCCTCACTCTTCAAAGGACCTGCAGTTAGTGTAAACTCTGTGACATCATTCTCCTCCTTCACACTGAGCTCCTTTGCCTTCAGACTGGTCCAGATTTCTTCCTCCTTGATGTGGAGGGACTCTGGGTCCTGCGGGTCCACACCAGGCCCCCATTCTTCAGGAGCTTCTTCTTTAATCAGAACCATCTGCTGAGGGACCACAGAAACACACATGAAGATTAAGGACAGGGATGCAACAATTAACTGAGAAATGATTGATTATAACCAGAGGTGGACTGGCCCGCTGGCATGCCAGGCAATGCCCGGTGGGCCGATGCATATTTATGGGTCGGCCCAGGCCTGTCACGGACCAAAGAACCATATTATAAATAAGTTTTGTTGACCTTGACGACTTATTTGGTTTCCTTGAAGGACATTAGTTGTGTTTCCATCCAATTTAATTCAAATTTTGGGCCAATTTTTAAAATTTCTCAAAAAGGAAAAAACGAAGAAATGCGAATCAGACGTGTTTCCATCAACTGGCTTAAAGCGAATCAGTTACGTCACACATTTATGTAGTAAACAGGAAGTAAAAGTTGCAAATTTGCAGGGTCCACACATCTCAAGTTAATGGAGAGAAGTTATCAGGAACGTGTTGCTACTATCAGGAAAGCTGTAATTATTCTGTCATATCAACTAGTTCTGGTGATGTTACTGCTGTCTGGAGATGTAGAGAAATAAATGTGATTCTCTTCATGTTATGGGAATAACTGAGAAAACGCCGACAGCGGGAGGAGGGTCCAGCTGCAGTCGCTCTGGTACTGGGACTGGACAGCCAGCAGGAACAAATGATCAACCATGTGAGGTAAATGTTCGCTACGTCCGAACTTAATTCAGCAAATCTGTTTCCATCTGTCCTGTTGCGCATTAAGTCTTTTTCAAAGAACCCAAAAACCACCTCAAGCAAGCATATCAACTTTTTTGTGAAAAAGTTTGTACGCTCGGATCTGGGTTACTGATAGTGATGAAGTTTTTTCAATTCATGCCGTTTCCATTCACCTTTTCTGATGCAATATTTCAAAATGCACATTAAAAACGTTGATGGAAACACAGCTACAGAGATAATCCAGTGATATCTCTCAGTCCTCCTTGGCGCTTCCCAGTGGTGGGCACCAGGCCGCTAAAGTGCATATCCGCTAATTGCGGACCTAAATATTTTGTTTGCGCTTTGGCGGACTTACTAATTTTTATAATTCATAAGCAGATTTGCACTTTTTAAATTAAAATTGCAGTTCCGCTGATAACTAATTATCTACCAGTCATCATTATCATGAACAGCAGAAGGTATTACTGGCAGGACTCACAACTCACAACATGTGTTGTGAGTCCATACAAAAGCTCCTCTCCCGGCTGAAGACCACTTTTGGGGAGGTATACGTCCTTCCTGACTGTCGCTTTGGGTCACGGTTCAGTCGGTTCTCATTTTAGTAGGTCAGCTTTGCAAAGTATTTTTGCGGCAGCAATCTAAATTAGTCATATGGCTTCTGTTAAATTATAATAAACACAGTGCAAAAGACAATATTCAGTAGCCAGCAGAGATCCACATTTTCAGTCATTTCCCACAATGCTTTGTGTCTGCTTATGTAGCAGGAAGGCAGTGTTTAGAACTCCCTGTCCCAGCAAAAACAGTAAACGTTTGTAATCCATACTAAAATTTTGTATGTTTTGACTTATTTTACTTTACAATCGGAGCTCCTTTTTAAAAAAAAAATAAATTTTAAACGCTGGAGCTCAATACTTGACGTAATTGGTCGAAGCAACGGGGTTATAGACTTATGGTGACGAAGACTGGCATCTAGTGGTCAATTGGAGCAGCTGCAGCAACATGGAAAACGTCCTGATGCATCTCAAAAATCAAAAAGAAAAAATCAGTAGGTCCTCTGGATGGGTTCTTCTTTAAATGTTTCGTCTCTCCTCCAAGAGACTTCTTCAGTCTGATGAGTTTCAGGTGAACTGGAATCCAATAGAAACAGAAAACTAAAATCCGCGCTCTTATTTTGAAGGGAAAATACTAGTTTCCTGTTCTCTGTGCTTTTGTTTCCCGTCACAAATGTACCCAGAATGCATCACTTCAGTTTTCCAATAAACAGTGTTTTAAAATTACTTTATTGATGCTTCTTTAATGAAAAATCTACAACAAACAAAAGAAAAAGACAAAAAAATTAGCCGAAATAGCAATCCTCAGCAACTTTTTAAAGAATCAGCCGAGCAAGCCTCAACAAGTTTTTAATTTTTACACCCAGGAGTCTAAGTTGTGTTTCAGGAAATCAGACCCCCAGCATTCGGCGGTAGTAAAACAAGCTGTACAAGGGTTCATACACCACTAGTGGGCAGCATTGTACATATACTGTATGTACATGAATTGTAGCCAGCTAGAAAGTGTCCAATTGATTTTGTGCATTAGAATTAGCTTCTGCAAATATTTTTCTATGAATAAGCACTTTTGAAATTGCGGACCTAGATACTGTATATTCATAAGCGCTTTAGGAAATGCGGAGCTAATCTTTTAATTAGTGCTGCCCACCGCTGGTCCTTCCCCTCCCCTTTGACCAAAGTCATCAGATTTTGCCAGTAGAACTGGCCGGAGTTAGACAGAAGTAGGAAGCAACGGACAAAGTGTAAAAACGCAAGAGGGGTGCTAAAAAAAGCAAAAAGGCCTTCAAGTAGACGCAACAAAACGTGCAAAAAAGTTTTCCCATGCTGCTCAAATGTGATTAAAGGCGCCTTATCATGTAAAATCAACTTTTTTGAGTTTTATATCATGTTATAATGTTATACTCTCATAAAAAACATGTCCAAAGCCTTGCTCTGACTCATTCATCATGTTTGAGAAATCCTGCAGCGTTTCTATGAAGCCATGCTGAGGAGCAAAACGACAGGTGGGGACCAGAAACAC
>NW_013953287.1:172249-173576 GCF_001266775.1 Austrofundulus limnaeus
ACACACACACACACACACACACACACACACAGCTCGCCCATGACTCCTGCAGACTCTCAGCAGTAACAGAGCAGAAGTGAAAATGAAACTTAACTGTCTGCTGAGATCCACTACTTTTCGCTCAGTGGAGCTCTTTTCAGTTTCAAAATACCTTTAAAGAAATGTTTTTTCAGATGCCAAGTAAACTGCATCATAGTGCACGGGCCAAACAAACCACACCCACGCAACCCCCCCCCCCCCCCCACACACACACACACACACACTGAAATGGACGGGACAGAAGCAGGATGTGGTTCTTAAAGAGACAGAGGCCAATTTCACTGTTTAGAAGAGGAAGTGATGAGAAGATAAGTTTATTTTCTATTTAAACATAAAACAGCATTTTAATAACAGTTAAAAGTGACATATATACTTTATTATGGTATTGTATTTAAAAATATGCCTGAGAAACACATAATATTGGCCCTTTAATGCCTAAAATAGCAATCTGGAGATGCAAAATAAAGGTAAGGTTATTGTTGGTGGAATTTTTATCTAAAACATTATGATTCATATAGTTACAGGGGATGCAGCGTAGAGCTGGGCGGTATGACCCAAATTTTGTATCATGGTATTTTCAACAATTACACCGGTTTCATGGTATTTGACAGTTTTTTTCCCTCACAGCTCAGCTGATAATAAAATGTACAAACTTTGCTTATTGACTGTTTTCTTTTACTGTACCTCTGTATCACTGTTTCCCTCCTCTTGTACATCTTTTCTTCTTTGACTGGTTGTAGACAGTAATCATGCATTTAGGTCCGATTGTGAAGGGTTGAGAAAAAAATCATTATCTGGTCTATCGTTGCGTGTTAATAAAACTTAAAAAGACGACTCACCTTGCACACCAGTCAACTCCGCTTCTCTACAAAACTACTTCCCCCCTGGCTTTTTACAACAGAAGCACGCTAGAGTCTCCATGCAATAACGTCTCCATTATAACGCAGCGCGTTAAATCTAACCGTGCACGTCACTGAAGATTTGTTTACTATTCATCGATGGTGAAAACGGGATTTTTTTTTACATCAGATCATATAAGCAGCTGAAGCACACCACCTGCCGCCAGTTGTTCCAACAATGTTAGCATGCTAATGCGCTTAGCGGTGCTGCAAGGAAACATGTCCCCAGGGAAACAGTTCACTGGCGGCCGCGACGAAACATTCCGCACGTGTTCAGGCTATTTAAACCGGTATTCAGAAAATTCATATCATAACAAAAATAAAAACTGTTTTCAGTATGAAACGGTATACCGCCCAGCACTAATGCAGCATTTCCCCTACCACACATG
>NW_013953287.1:173786-174847 GCF_001266775.1 Austrofundulus limnaeus
AATAAAATGCAACAAAATAAACTTAAAATGTGAAAGATAATAATTGTTCTGTCCCTGAGCTGTTGGCTTTAAGTAACTGAGCAGTTTAGTTGGATGTCTGAATGTCTGAAAATAAGCTGCTTTAAAGTCAGCATCAATCTGCCATAATGCATATGAGCTACTCAATAGAAACTCATCAATGAGTAAAACTTTATTAGTTTTACTTTTAATAATATTTCTGTATTTATTTCAGCTTTAGTCAGTCATACACTTAGTTCTTATCAGTGTTTAACGAGGACGTGTTAAAACTCTGTTTAGTCAAAGTTAAACATGATACATCAAAGTTAACTACAACTGGTCCTTCGAGGGCCACCATAACGCTCATGTGGCCCTCAGTGAAAATGAGTTTGACACCCCTGCCCTAACATTATCCAAGCCCCCCACCGCTGCTAACAAGACCGCCCCTCTGAGAATTTCACATCATGTTTTCATTTTTATTTGAATAAAGCCAGATGATAGAGAGCTTTTTTTGTGGTCACTCCTCCACCTCCACAGCTCACACCACTTGAGATGGAACATGGCAGACCATATCATCGACTCCTATTAGGGAAATTAGAGGAACTTCAGGAACTGATGTTGCCAGACTAAGTTTTCACAGAGAGAAACTCGTCTGCTAGTGTCTTCTTACAGGAAGAAGGGAACCTACCAGCTGAACCAGTGGGACCTGGAGATTGTGTGCTTATAAAGAAAACAAAAACATTTGCACAACTTTTGCTGAAGTACTGTTAACCACTCCCACTACCGTAAAGATTGCTGAAGGAACAACGTGGATGCATCTGGTACACTGCAAGAAGCTACAGATGAAGGTCCAAGTCTAACCAGCAGCTACAACATGACTGAAGAAGAGAGCTGACAGAAAACACACTGAGTCATGGACGTGTTATTGTAACTGTGATATTTATATCATGATGGTTGTATTTTGTATTTTGGTTGCGTTATGGACTAATTATCTTTTTTTTAATTTTTTTTTGGATGGCCTCCCTTCTCCCCTTATAGCCATCCCCTCCACACCATTATGTTTT
>NW_013953287.1:175285-176246 GCF_001266775.1 Austrofundulus limnaeus
ATCTACTTTTTCATGATATTCTAATTTTATGACCAGCACCTGTATATCTTATGATCATTGTCAAATCTGTTTGCCCAGACGTCAGGACTCCACAACGGACTGACCTCTTGTTTGATAAGAAACTCTTTGAGCTGAGAGCCTTGTGAATGGCTGGGCAGTACATTTGTCGATCTGTGATTGGTTATAAGCAGGTCATATGATGTTATCATGGTGTATATTATTGGCTGCTTTCCGCTGATGTGTCAGAGACAAGCCGACAGAGCTTCCTGATTGAGTCCTGTTTGTTTGACGCTCAGAATTAAATTATTTTTGACCACCATACACAGAGACTTTCTGTGCATTATTCCAACCTGTTTCTGCATTCTTGGTAAATCATGCGACGACAGAAATTGGCGTTGTCGGCAGGATCCACTAGGAGATCGACGGACCAAGGCCACATTGCAGATGGACTGATATGAGTGAGCAAGGACTGGACTTTTTTGTATTTTCTTTTCTAAGAGAATTGGAAAAGATAAACAGACATTAAATACATCGAATTGACCATCAGGACGAGGCAGATATTATGTAGTATGTTGTGACAGATCAAATATCAGTAACAATAATTTTAACAATTGCTATTTTTGTGTTCCATATTTCAAAGTGTCACATCTACACATACTGTCCTCCAGTCCTGGCCTGTCCCTATAAATGCAGTTCTACAGCATCACTTTGGAGATGTGAGTAAACCAACCATGTTTTTCATGGATGAAAAACTGGTCAAATCACTCCATATGAGAGCCATGTGGATTTGGAGGAAGAATAAATTGAATGGCAGCAACTGGAGTGATGTCAGCATGATGACTCACACCCATTGTCCTCTTCTGACTTGTTCTAATGGTGCGTTCACACCGAACGCGATTTCAGCGTCAAAATCGCAGCCAACGCTGAAGTTTGAAGCTTGTGCACTTTGAGGTCAGACGCA
>NW_013953287.1:176736-178191 GCF_001266775.1 Austrofundulus limnaeus
ATGTAAACCTGCTGCTCCTGACGCTGAAATCGCGTTCGGTGTGAACGCACCATAAGGCACACATGATGTAAGCAAACCTGCATCCTGTGATCGTGAAACTGTGGGACTCTGTTAACCAAAAATCTCACAGTTTTAATTAATGATTACACTACTTGCGTCTCCGCTGCGCAGATCGCAGCTGTTCGTTTGTGTCTCAGTTTATACAGCGACCGCTCCGCTCCGGTCCGACAGACAAGCAGGAAGCAGATCGCGCAATAAATTCAGTGATAAGTGTGGAAGTCACAGCAATAAATAATTAATTCTGGGAAAGACGAACTCCAAAAATAGCTGAAAACAAGAATATATAAAGGCTTTTGGTATCTATGTTGAAACTGTCTCTCTGTCGGCTTTCTGAAACTTCTGATTTCAAAATAAAACCCACGTGTATCGTGTGTGTACACATATGCTTCATGCTACATGTTTCTATCTGCTTCCCAAACAGAACGATACATTCTGACAGCATTTGTGTAGAAATATATCCATATATTTATTAACATGGCTGCAATTTTGACATTATTCCGACAAATTATCCAGCCTAAAAGTGTCTTAGTTTGAAAATATGGATGTTGTGCTCGTTTCTTTTCCTGTTGGTGCGACATAATCTTTAAAAATTGACTCCGGCACAGCTGTGGCATCTGGCAGAAATAGGATGGAATCTAATTTAGACAGATCGCCGTCCGCTCTGCGCCACCGTGTGCAGCCAGTGTAAACACTCTCATTAATTATAATGGGTGTGTATGTGCTGCGGAGGTCGGAGTGGAGCGGAGACGGAACACATGTAGTGTAAATTAGGGGTAAGGGGTGCACGGATTACATGAATATAAGTACCGTATTTTTCGGACTATAAGCCGTGACTTTTTTCCTGAACTTTGAACCATGCGGCTTATAGTCCGGTGCGGCTTATACATGGATTTTTTTCCTTCAGCCACCAGGGAGCTCTTATGCTCCACTTGCTTCAACCACTCACTTCAAAAAAGAAGAAAAAAAAGAAATTAGCGACCGCTTCCAGAGCCGACTGTTGTACCAGGAAGCAGCGATTTAAAGATAGTCAATGGCCAAAAACTCATAAAAGGGGATAAAACAGACATTTTTCACGGTGGAATCTGACTGATAAAAACTTTGGAGCTTAATCCAGGACCAGTTTGTGGATAAACATCGAGTGAAGAGCTGCTGACTTTTTTTTCCTCATTGCACTCCCCGGGGAAGGAATCCCATGCAGTGACGTATGCTGGAGCAGGAGGACTTTCCCAGCAGCTAGGCTCTGGGTTTCTTGGGGGAACTATGAAAGGTCAGTGTGAAAACAAACGCTGAACAACCACGTGACGGCGCATCGACCAATTAACAGCTGAGCGACCATACTGCCAGCTTAGCCGGAGGTGTAGCGCCATTTTGTTTTAGCTAGTAGCAGACACGACA
>NW_013953287.1:181544-182625 GCF_001266775.1 Austrofundulus limnaeus
CATGAGTGTATTCACACCTGCACAAAAGGTCCGGACCAACGCTGGAAACTAACTCTGGTTCGTTTAAAGCGGACCAAATTATCAGGTCTGAATACGACCTCAGTTTCAATTTCCATTTAGCCCCCCCGGCTCATGAGAGGTCACCACACCATCACGGTTAAAAAGAAATCCTAGGAGAAGCCCTGATTAGGTTTACGACCCACCATTAGATTGGTGGGATTAGACCCCTCAGAGCTGTTTGACAGAAAACACTTTGTTTTACTAAGTGAGCTTTTAAAACCAGCTGCACAGTCAGTTCTTGCTGCTGACATCGTTTAGTTTCTACCTTCTCTGGATGAACTGAGCTCAGTAACCAGATCTGCTGCTTGTTCATCATTCCTTCTGTCAGGTGTCTTTTTAATTAACTTATCCAACAGTTATACTGTTGTGCAACAACTTCACTCTAAATATAATGTATTATTTACAACAGTCTTTAGAGCTGGGCGATGTGGCAAAAAATGGTCTCGACTTCTTTTTTCATAAACTTAAAACTCAGTTATTATCACAATATTTTTATTAACCTAAAAAAGTGTTGAATTATAAAGTGACAGAAAAATAATTGAACAAATAAATAGCAACAGAAATATAAAAATAATAATAGCAGTTATTTCACTAATATAACAAATGTGTGTAGAGCATTAAATTCTTTTTGCACGATATTGAAAAGTATTTACAAAGAAAATAAATCTGTAAATGACAGAATCTAGCATTAATAACGTTACCCTTCTGTAAAATAAAAGCTTTAGAATTGAATTTGTCATTAAATGTCATAAAGAAACAAAATCTACAAACAGCCACACTTTGTGCACACCAGCCTTTTGAAAAGGTTATAAGTTCATTATTCACTTTTCTTTTTATTCATTTACTTCTGTTTTGGAGGGACCGTCCTGTTTAAAAAGTTAAGTCTTAGTCTGCTGTTTGATAAAACACTGTAAACAGGAGGGTCCTTCCAAAAACAAAAAGTGAATAATGAGCTTAGATCGTATTCAGTAGGCAAGTTTGCACAAATTGTTGCTGTTTGTAGGTTTTATGTTTATGACAT
>NW_013953287.1:183632-184060 GCF_001266775.1 Austrofundulus limnaeus
GTTTTACGTATTTATATTTTAAGTTATTAACTAAACTCTTTACAGTGAGTCACACTCCAGAACAAATGAAATGTATCATCTTCAGATTGAATATAATCTCTTCTGACATGTTGCAGCAGTGAGTGTGAGCTGTCAGAGCTCCACTGCTCCTGCCAGTCTGCACACGCTAACATTCCTCCTCCTCCTCCTCCTCTTCCGATGCCTTTTACATACCTTTCCTTTTTTCCTCCTTTCATCTTTCTCCTTCTTTTTCTGAAGTGATGTGCTGATTCTTGTCAGAGGAAATTCCTCCATTGCAGGAAAAAAATAAAAAGAACTTTCTAGACCAGTGGTCAAACTTTTCAGCTGTTGACCCACAAAGTAATAGCAGAGACCTGTGCCCCCAACTAGTTAGTAAGTACTCCTAAATATAGTATATACTGTATATA
>NW_013953287.1:184162-185245 GCF_001266775.1 Austrofundulus limnaeus
ATCATCTTCATCACATACCAGCATCATCTTCATCACATACCAGCATCATCTTCATCACATACCAGCATCATCTTCATCACATTGAGCTAAATAAGATCAAATCTGCTGACTCGTGTTGTAAAATGAGACATTTTCCTGTTTATCTTTTTAATAAATCCATAACACAAACAGATTTTCTGACATTATTTAAAACATTAGATAGATTATATAAACTTTAAAATATTAATAATAATTGGATTAATATTATTATTAATAGTTTTAATGATTTCTACATGGTCAGTCCTTTTTATCTGCTCTGTCACCAACATGTACAGTAATGATAAATCCAGACTTTTGACCATTTAGCATTAGCCGTTAGCTTCACCTGACGATCACATGGTCACCTGGCACATGAACTCCAGTTGTTCTATAGGACCTCCTTGGTTCCGACCCATCAGCACCATCAGCCAATTATCTGGAAGGTAACAGGAAACCATCATTTATTGTTTGAATTTGAAGGAAAAGAGAAGCATCGAAGAAACGAGGTGAGACCAAACTTCATTTTCACTTCATCAGACTATAAATGACCGTAAACACCTGAGAGATCTGAAACATGTCGTGTCAAAGTGCTGCTGACTGAAGATATCTAAAATATTCACAAAGAAAGTAAAGAATCTTTCTGTAGGCGGGAAACCCACATCCTGTTGTAATGTTGTCTTCTTTGTTTCAGCTTCACTCTGAGTCTGAATGGATCTCTGCAGTCTGCACTCTGAGAYGCTCAGACTCTTCTGTCTGGACCATCAGGAACCAGTTTGTCTCGTCTGCAGAGATTCTGAAAAACACAGCGACCACAGATTCAGACCTGTGGATGAAGCTGCAGAAGATCTCAGAGAGGATCTGCTGACATCCCTTCAACCATTAAAGCAGAAACTGGAGGTCAAAAATAAAGTTAAATATAAGTTTGATCAGACAACAGAACACATGAAGGTCCAGGCCCGACACACAGAGAGGCTGATTAAGGAGCAGTTTAAGAAGCTTCACCAGTTTCTAACAGAGGAAGAGGAGGCCAGGCTGGCTGCACTGAGGGAGGAAGAGGAGCAGAAG
>NW_013953287.1:186245-189700 GCF_001266775.1 Austrofundulus limnaeus
GCCTTAGGGTTTGTGGTCAGGGTTAGGATGTAGGAATGTAATGGAAGTCAATAGAATGTCCCCATAGACTCGTGTTTAAAACTTTCTATATAAATAAATCAATCTAAATCTGATCTAACCGCTCTGTTTAGAAACAGATCTTTAAAGTAAAAATCTCTCTTCATGCAGGAAGTGACTTTATGAGTCAATAATAAATCAAAGTCCACCCTGTGTTGATAAGAAAACGAAATGTCAGAGAAGTTTAAAGTTCATTTCTACACTTGTCCCTGGAGCTGAGAGGCTTTACAGAGTGAAACTACAAACTGTTTAATGGACTGAGCCTTAAGGACGGATGTTTGGTGAGTCTGACTGTTGACAGGTTACTAAAGTTTGGAGGAAATGTCGAAGAAACACACTTCTTTGAAAAGTTTCCTGAGCTGCTACATCTGTTCAGAGACTTTCACAGTTCCTGTGTCTCTGAGCTGCGAGCACAGCTTCTGTTCCAGCTGCCTGCAGAAGTTCTGGGAACAAACTGGAAACAAGAACTGTCCCATCTGTAGAAGGAAGTCTTCATACGACGTCTTAGTAAATTTTACTCTGAAGGAATCTGAAGACTGTTTTGCTGGACGACAGAAATCTGGATCCTGTGAGAAGAAAGTGGAGGAGGTGTGCAGCGAACACCAGGAGGATCCTGTAGTGTTCTGCAGAGACGAGCAGACAGCTGTGTGTCCTGTCTGTCCTGCTTCTCTGCACCACAAACACAAAGTGGTTCCTGTCCAACAAGCCGTCAGAGAGCTGAAGGAGCAGCTGAGATCGGACCTAAAGTCTCTGCAGGACCAGAGGAACAAACACAAACATGTGGAGCAGACATACAACGATGTGATCCAACACCACAAGGAGCAGCTGCTGTCCACAGAGACACACATCAGAGCAGAGTTCAACAAGCTCCACCAGTTCCTCAGACAGGAAGAGGAGTCCAGACTGGCAGCTCTGAGGGACGAAGAGGAGCAGAAGAGGAGGACWGTCAGCAGAGAGATGAAGARGATCCAGGAGCAGATGTCCTCTCTGTCAGACAGSATCTCTGCTGTTGAAGAGGACCTGCAGAAAGACAACGTGTCCTTCCTCAGGTCTTATAAAGACACCAGAGCCAGAACCCAGAGCTCACTGCCAGATCCACAGCTGGTCCCAGGAGTCCTGATAGATGTGGCCAAACACCTGGGAAACCTGGCCTTCAGRGTCTGGGACAAGATGAAGGAGCAGGTCCACTTCAGTCCTGTCATCCTGGACCCAAACACTGCCCACAGACGTCTGTGTGTGTCTGCTGACCTGAGCAGTGTGAGACTGGGAGACACCGAGCTGCAGCTTCCTGACAACCCAGAGAGAAACAGGAAATACTCCAACGTCTTTGGGTCTGAGGGCTTCAGCTCAGGAGAGCACAGCTGGGAGGTGCAGGTGGGAGATCATCCTCACKGGCTCATCGGCTGCGTTAAAGAGTCCGTGGACAGGAAGGGACCGTGTCCTGCTTCACCACAACATGGAATCTGGTATTTGTTGCATAAAGATGGAAACTACACGAACGGTGCTGGTAAAGCTGTGTCAGTGAAGAAGAGCCTGCAGAGGATCAGGGTCCAGCTGGACTATGACAGGGGGGACGTGTCCTTCTACAACTCTGAGGACATGAGTCTCATCTACACTCACAGAGACACGTTCACTGACAAACTGTTTCCTTATTTCAGTGTTGGGAAGTCTGCAGACGCCCAAACCTCTGATGTTCACATCTGTCAAACTAAAGTTTCTCTTTTAAATTCATGAGGTTTTTTATCAGCATTGAGGGTTTTTTGTTTGTTCATCATGGATATTTTTATTTTTATGGATTTGGTTAGCTGGTCTCTCAATAAAATGTTTGGAACAAAGTTTTTCTTCTTCCATGGGAGGACATGTCAAAGGTGGGACCTCTGTTTTACCCTGTTCTGGATATAAATCTGGATTCTGATCACTGGATTCTACAGATTGACTGGGTGGTCTCCTGGTGGTCTACAAAACAACATCGGTGGCTTTTCATCTCCTGGCTGACTGACCAAATAGATGGACGGCTGTATTCTATCAGAACGCGGACATTTTGCTTTGAGCGAACTGGACTTGGTCTGCAAATGGTTCTATTGAGGGTCGCGAGCCAGCTGTGGTCCCTGGACTTTGCTGGTGAGATGGAATTTATCTTGGAGGAATCTGATAGATTCGGGCTCGGCAGAATTTGTCCACATTATTTTGTCTGATTGGGATCACCACCTTGAGATGTACCAGCTGGAACTCTAAAGCAGATGGAAAATTGTTGTCGTCTACCTGACTCTTCTGTTCCCAAAACAACTGATTACAGAATCTGGATCTCCCTGACAACAGCCTTGATCTGTTGACTAAATTCTTCCTGACTGGATGTGTCGACAAAGGCTCTGCCCCGCACCTTCCCCCGTCCTCTCACCAGTCTAATCTGCTTTTCCTGAGCAGGCTGAAAGCTGCACAGTATGAACAGTTTCCATAAATATTTCTGAACTATGGCTGCGCTGGTTTGGGGGACTGGATTCTTCAGGCCCCTTAAACTCAATTACTCCTCTGCCTAATAAACTTGCCCTATGCAGAGGTTTTTTTCATAAACACCATGGTGTGTCACAGTGTTGATATAATATGATGTATTACCCCTAATTNAGCAGTAGTAGTAGTAGTAGTAGTAGTAGTAGTAGTAGTAGTAGTAGTAGTAGTAGTAGTAGTATTTGGTGTATGTTTAATCTAAATGGTTCATCTTTCACAGTCTGTTTTCTTCCTCTTATCCAGGGTCAGGTCTCAGGTACAGCAGCACAGAGACCCAGACCTCCCTCTCTCCAGACACTTGGACCAGCTCCTCTGGGGGAATCCCAAGGTGTTCCCAGGCCAGCTGAGAAACATAGTCCCTCCAGCGTGTCCTGGGTCTTCCTCTGGGTCTCCTCCCAGTGGGACGTGTCCAGAACACCTCACCAGGGAGGAGTCCAGGAGGCATCCTAACCAGATGAACCACCTCAACTGGCTCCTCTGGACGTGGAGGAGGAGCGGCTCTACTCTGAGTCCCTCCTGGATGACTGAGTTTCTCASCCTATCTCTRAGGGAGAGCCCAGACACCCTGCAGAGGAAACTCATTTCAGCCGCTTGTATCTGTGATCTCCTTTCAGTCACTACCCAAAGCTCCTGACCATAGATGAGGGTAGGAATGTAGACCGACTGGTAAACCAAGAGCTTCACCTTCTGGCTCAGCTCTCTTCACCACGACAGACCGGTACAACGCCTGCATCACTGCAGACGCAGCACCAATCCGCCTGTTGATCTCCTGCTCCATTTAGATTGACCTTTTTGGTCAATATCAGGGTGGATATAGCTCACTAGCATCCTCGCACCGAGGACCTATCCACATCATCATTTACCCAGAATGCTTTGTGTGTAAATAAAATGGC
>NW_013953287.1:190700-192638 GCF_001266775.1 Austrofundulus limnaeus
AAAGTTTCCCCAACAATCCACCCATAATTATTGTTGACAGGTGACCCAGTTTAAGAACCTATAAAATTTTGTCCATTTGCAGAGAAAATGTTAAGATCTTGGTCATATTAAAAGTTAGTAATTTAATTTTACTGTAGAAGAAGAGATCAAAGTGCCACAGGCCAATACAGCTGTTCTGTGAATCATTTTGTGACAACCTTAAAAGAGGTACAGCTCGACATTCTCTGCCATTCAGATTGTCTTATCGGAGGTGGCCAGCTTACTGTGGGAGCCCTTTTTGAAAGAATCCACACGAGCTRAGAACTGTCCAGGAGGTCATCACTGAGAGGTCATGTAAGAAGCAGGTTCCATGGGACGGCATGGCTTCCCGTCACAAACAGCCTTTATCAGACCCCTGGTAATGGAGTCGGCTCTAAATATTCTGCAGTTCAGATGATTAGCTTCTCCATCTGAATTCATCTCGATGGCTCAACAACCAAAGCTGAGCTGTTTCTCTTCTGTCTCTCCCAACCTTGTAGCTGGCGTTTTGACTAGTCAAAATAATACTATTTCAGGGTCAATGGTACAGACTGAAAATATTTCTTTGGGYGAAAATATTTAGATTCTCTTCAACGCATCGAACACGCACAGCTGTTCATTTYCTTATGAGAGAAAAGAGAAAAACAGTAAACATTTTAACTCTATTGTTAGAAAGACATTTCAGATCAAGATCAGAGTTCACAGTATGATGATACAACACTTGAATTAAATGCCTTTAAAAMGGGGGGAAAGGGGGCAGATATAAGATTTATTCTTCTTCTGCTGCATTTCATTTTTATTTTATTTTGATTGCATGTTTTTTTGTATTGTTACAAATAAAAATTAATAAATGAATGAAAAAAATCTTGTTACAGAAATGTTAATGATTCTTTTCTCTTTATATATACACAATTAATCACAAAAGATTAAAACATATTCCTAACAAGAACAGATTAATGAATAGCTCYGCCAGAGTTTGTTTTTAAGAAAGCTTTTAAAAAAACAGTTCAGTTCAAGAGAAATATGACCTGTAGGGTCAAGAGGTCATGTTAGAACAAGAGCTCCTTTATGCTCTATAACAGTAACTCTAAAAAAACTGAAACAATATAAACATTCATGAACTTTAAACAGAAATGTTAGTTTTACAGATTTTAACATCAGATGTTTTGGATTCTCCAGATTTTCCCAAACTAAAATAAGGGAAGAGTTTCTCYGTGAAAGTGTCTCTGTGAGTGTAGATGAGACTCATGTCTGCAGAGTTGTAGAAGGACACCTSCCCCCTGTCATAGTCCAGCTGGACTCTGATCCTCTGGAGACTCTTCTTCACTGGGACAGTCCTACCAGCACCGTTGGTGTATTTTCCATCACCATGCTTAAAACACCAGATTCCATATTTTGGTGAAGCAGAACATTCTCCTTTCCTGTCGACTGACTCTTTAACCAAACCAACATTCCACTCAGGATGATCTCCCACCTCCACCTCCCAGCTGTGTTTCCCTGAGCTGAAGCCCTCAGAACCAAAGACATTGGAGTATTTAGTGTTTCTCTCTGGGTTGTCAGGAAGCTGCTGCTTTGTGTCTCCACGTCTCACACTGGTCAGATCATCAGACAAACAGAGCCGTCTGTGTGCAGTGTTTGGGTCCAGAATGACAGGACTGAAGTGGACCTGGTCCTTTATCTTTTCATTCATCTTGTCCCAGACTCTYAAGGCCAGGTTGCCCAGGTGTTTAGCCACATCTATCAGGGCTCCTGAGACCAGCTGTGGATCTGACAGTGAGCTCTGGGTTCTGYCTCTGGTCTGAGTGTCTTTATAAGTGCTGAGGAAGGACACGTTGTCTTTCTGCAGGTCTTCTTCAACAGCAGAGATKCTGTCTGACAGAGAGGAGATCTGCTCCTGGATCCTCTTCATCTCTCTGCTGA
>NW_013953287.1:193638-194692 GCF_001266775.1 Austrofundulus limnaeus
TATTAGTTCCAGAAACATTTTATTTTCGAGTTAAGTTAAACAATGATCTAATATAATTGTTACACATAAAGTTTATTTCATATAATACTTTTTTCTTCATCCTCATCATCAGTCTGTTTCATCCACTGACTTTATGTTTGATCTGATTTTCTTTTTAACTTCACTCAGTAGATTTGATGAAATTAAAGATATTTTGTCTCATAAATTACTTTAATTTCAAAACTTGTCTGAGTTTTTCTGCTGAATTTTTCAAGTATTGAACATTTCTAAAGTGAAACTGAGTTTAAGGAATAAAAGCAAATAAAATATTGTACATTAGAATGAATCTACACACGTTTTAAGACATTTAAAACTATTATTTTATCACTTTGTTTCTGATGTTTTGATCATTTCAGTTTTTTGTAAAGAGTCCTCACAGCGGTTCATACATCTACACAAGTCTTTGTTGGACCATCGACGACAATAAGCTGACAACTGTCTGAGCAAACAGATGAATCTTGTCTTTTTGTTTATACTGCTGTGTCCTCCTGCGCTCCCACCCACACTGGTACTTGTTCCTGTCCTGAGCCGTTCTCCAGTGGGAGTAAAAACCTTTAAACCATTTGGTTTGACCGTACAGTGGCTCATGCACATCTTTAAACTCTTTTTGAGGCTTTTGAGGACCGTTCACTGCAGTGTGCTCAGGGTAAACAGTCCTACACTCCTGTCAGTCAGTCCTTCACACACTCACTGACCAAACTTACACAGCCAGAACAGCTGCTTTCAGCTGGATGTAATTAGTTCCACATGCAAACCCGTCATGACTAAATGATGCGATGTGCAAGAAGCCGGCACGTCTAGAACAAACAGTGAAGTGGTGGTGTCACCAGGTGTCGCCAGGTGTCACCAGGTGTCACCAGGTGTCACCAGGTGTCACCAGGTGTCACCAGGTGTCACCAGATGTCACCAGGTGTCACCAGGTGTCACCAGATGTCACCAGGTGTCACCAGGTGTCACCAGATGTCACCAGGTGTCACCAGGTGTCACCAGGTGAGACCAGGTGTCACCAGGTGTC
>NW_013953288.1:0-338 GCF_001266775.1 Austrofundulus limnaeus
GGTGTCCACTTGGACACCCAATCTCACCAAGACGTCAGATCCAATGTAAATTAAGTGTGGTAAATTTGAAACCACAAGGATCGGATGAACCAGTTCTCGCTGGTTCCACACCAGGTGTAAATTAATTACTCCCACAGCATTTAACATTTGTTCGCCGTTTGGATCCAATGGGAAACGGAAAGACTTTTGAATTAAGTCTAAATCTGATTGGTTTTCAGTTAAAGACTCATAAAGATCTTGACTGATGGCAGACCTATCTGTCCATAGAGACAGGACAGCGTCGTCTGTGTAGGTCTCTTGGACCTGTAGTCCTTTCATTACCTGTGGTAGGTAATGTT
>NW_013953288.1:7378-14550 GCF_001266775.1 Austrofundulus limnaeus
GGTTTATCTTATCTTATCTTATCTTATCTTATCTTATCTTATCTTATCTTATCTTATCTTATCTTATCTTATCTCATAAAAATATATTTCAAGTCACTTTAAATTTGCAATTTATGTTTCAATACATCAAAATAAACAATTTTAAAAGGTAAAAGATAATACTTGTTCTGTTACGTGCTGCAGTGTTTCACCTACCATTAATGGCAAATAATAAAGACATTTCTCAGATCTGATGCGCTGATCATTAAATCAAACAATCTTAAAATAAATCAAAATGAAGTCTGAAAGTTTCATTAAAAACTGCCCGCTGGTTATTAATTGTTAATATTATGTTTAAGCGCTACATGAGAAGTCAGATTATAAAAGAGATTCCTGTTTCATCTAACATCCATGTTTGTGTGACAGGTCACCCTCCTGTCCTGCCTGGTGGACACAGAGTTGTCCTTCCTGGACTACATCAGAGGCGGGTAAGTTCCTAGCAATTGAAAGCAAATGATAGCAGCTTAGGCAGCATCATTAAATCTTGTGTCACTTGCAGTTAGTGGCGCAAACTCTGCAGAGCCTCAGCTGAGAGGATTACAGTTATCTCTCAGCTCTGATATGAAGACAGACAGCTGCCGATAACCTGCTGCCTAATTGCTCTCCGCTGCATGCTTTGAGACACGCTGTGGCATAATCTGATATGATTGATGGTTCAGTGTTTCTTCTTATGCAAATTATGTTCTTTTTTTGTAGGACACAGATTAATTTCACAGTGGCAATTGATTTCACAGCATCAAATGGTGAGTGATTTAAAGCTAAAAAAGTGCTTAAAGTGTGTCGAACAGATGAAGGTTTTCCAATTAAAGCTCAGATCTATGTGATGTAAACTTTTGAAGCCATCCTAATTGGTTGACTTTGCTTTAGTGGCGCTTCTCATCTAAAACGAACTATTAAAAAAAATCCAGATAAAGCAGCAAAAAGTTCAGTTTGTTAAAACTACTGTATCTTTGTGGCTTTAAACTTCTGAGCTCAGCTGCACAAAGTGTATCTATAGACAGAAAGTCATTACGCCCACAGTTTTCAAACATCTCTGCCCTGCAGGGAAGCTTTTCAAAGCAAACAAACACCAGTTTATTTCAGAAACAAGTTAACGAGAAGCAATATTAGCTGTTTCACACAGACAGCTTGTATTTTACAGTTGATTGATGTTCTCGTTTTTACCAAACATGATTTATTGAACCAATAAAATGCAGTTTTGAAGATTATGTAATGGATACTTTTGTGTGTTGTGATTAAATCAGCTTCCTACATTCCAGTGATCGGGGAGCGATTATGTGTGTGCTTCATCTTCATTAGTTTCTCCCATGTTTGACTACTAGTTAATGTTGCAAAATCTAATATTAGCCTTACAACGAGAGAAATATGAACTTTGAGAAAACATTTGTTTGTGTCTTGTAACATAGTAAAAAACATCCTCTTTCAGTTCATTAAAGTCCTTTAAAGGGATATTGTGGTCATTTTGAAATGGAGTTTTATGAAAATCAAGGTTCTTCTTTGCTGAAACATTTTGTCTTTTTATCCGGAAGACTTCTTCAGTCAGAGGAGTCGCAGGGAAACTCGGTCTTATAAGCCGTACCTTCAACCAGTGTACTGGTGACACGCGAAACTAGTTGTTCACATGCCAAAGAGGATCATCAGCCTAACGACCAATGGTTAGTGCCCTTGTAATGAGAAGGGGGCCTCTGGAGTCAATAAGTAGGAGTTTCTTACTTTATGGGTGAAGTTGGCCCCAGACGTGATCGGTCAGCTTGACGGTTAGGTTTGAAGAAGCTGGGGGACAGCTTGGTCAAACTAACCAGGAAGCACCTATATTTTTTGAAATATAGAGATTAATTTTAGTCATAACTTGAGACAGGAAGGTGCTAGTGGCTCAGAATTTGAAGTCAATAAATTATGTTTACATGTTCACAATAATTTTTATTTTAATCATTGTTCTGTTTTAAACATGGACAATCAATAAATCATATTATTTTACTATTACAATTCCTCTTTAAAATTGCCATACAAGACAAGTCAATCTGACCAACCAAGATTAGGGCCATCTCTGCCCACACACCAACTCCGCCCACAGGACAATATGTACGGCAGAGACCCCTACTTTTTTGTGGCCGCTTATTGTTCATAGAGGGTTGTCATACTCGCAATAACAGTATTATAAGAGAGGGATGATTGGGAATGAAGACCGCCACCCTTGTTTAACGACGGACAGTTTCTTTTCACAAAAATTACTTTCTTTACTCCTCTCTCAAACCAACATTCCTCTATATTAAGGATAAGAACGTCTTCATCCCTGTGGATACCAAGAGTGATCACTGGCCTGATGATGTTGTTCGTCTGTGCTGGCTCATTCTTTTGAACAGTGGCTGTTTTGTTTCCCTGATGTATACCCGATCACAGTCCTCCTGACACTTAACAGCATTTACTATATTACTCTGTTTTTGCCGGGGTACTGGATCTTTGGGGTGAACGCACCTTTGTTGTAATGTTTTTTGGGGTTTAAAAGCTACTGGGATGTCATGTTTAGAGAATAAACATCTCCATTTCTCTGAAACTCCCACAACATACAGAATGACCAGTGGTTTGGGTTTGGGATCCTCCTTTTCACCTGACGACTGGCTGGTGTCTGTTTGAGCTTCTTGTCTGCTTTGAGGAAGGTCCAGTTAGGATAACCACACTGCTCCAGAGTTAGGTTGGGTGGTACTTTATTAATCCAGAGGAAATTATAAGGTAATTATAAGGGCCTGTCTTGTGTGTGATTTCTCCGTCACCCTACCTCCTGGGTTTGTGGGGACACTTTCTGCTCTGTGGAGTCCTGATGACTCCTATCTTGTGTTCCAGTGAGTGAGGACCTGACTCAACTTTGATGGATGTTTCTGCCTACATTATTGAGATGCACCATCAGGACAATTGCTTTCTAACCTGTTGTAGACATTTATTTCACCCATGATATGTACATTTAAATACACTTTTATACAAAAAAAGCAAATAATGTACTATATAAGTTTAAGTAGTTTTTCTGGTTTTTGGTTTAAAGCT
The DNA here is from genome assembly GCF_001266775.1 of Austrofundulus limnaeus. Lineage (NCBI taxonomy): Eukaryota > Metazoa > Chordata > Actinopteri > Cyprinodontiformes > Rivulidae > Austrofundulus > Austrofundulus limnaeus. Next base: position 10,457 of record NW_013953288.1, read on the forward strand.
CCTATATGAAGCATTGGACCTCAAATTCGACATCCCTGTAGCCACATTAAAGTCAACAGTAAAATAATTTTAAAAATGAATGAAAAGAGCAGTACACTGAGCTGAACAAAAAAGCAAGTTGATAATAGAGAGTATTGTTTATGAGCAGCCTGCTGTAAAATGAGTGTTTAGAGACCGAGTACAGAGTTCAACACTCATATTAACATTTAATAACTAATATCATTGCCTCGTGTTAAAAAAGTCTCATTAGCCCATTGTAGTCTTCTGTCGATATTAAAGTTAGCTTGCAAAGATGCACATTTGTGTAATTTTGGAAAACCCATAACAGTGTATTTGAAATTAGAATATTAAATTATTTTTGGGTATTTTAATCAATGAAAACAGTCAATAATTTTCTTATTGATGATTCTGGTGACCTCATGTTTCCTGTTAGAAGTGTTATGGTTCAGGATTTACTAAACTGATTTTAACACAAATAAAAACCAAGAAAAGTAAAGTGATGTTGATGTCGATTTTTTTTATTTTTTATTTTTTCATTTGCTGTCCAGGTAACCCATCTCAGCCCACCTCACTTCATTACATGAGCCCATATCAGCTGAATGACTACGCCATGGCGCTGCGGGCCGTGGGTGAGATCATCCAGGACTATGATAGCGACAAGCTGTTTCCTGCACTTGGCTTTGGTGCCAAGCTTCCACCAGATGGACGCGTCTCTCATGAGTTTCCCTTGGTGAGGAGATGAATTTCATTTATTACTTATACACAACACAACCACCACCCCTCACACCTAACCAACCTATCATGTTGCCATTTATAGGTGTAGAATGTAAAAGTCAGGCTGAAAAACAACATTGACTTTTGGGGCGGCTGTGGCGGAGTGGTTAGGGGAGGAACCTGAAGGTCACTGGTTTGATCCCCCTTTCCAGCTGTTTCAGCCGTTGTGTCCTTGGGCAAGACACCTTACCTACCTTGCCTGCTGATGGTGGTCAGAAGGTCCAGTGGTGCTGGGGCATGGCAGCCCGGCCTCTGTTATGCTGCGTTCACACCGAACGCGATTTCAGCTTCAAAATCGCAGCCAACGCTGAAGTTGGTCGCTTGTGCACTTTGAGGTCAGACGCAGGACAGCTCTTGAAGCGCTGCACGGCAACAGCCTCCCCGCTCCTCCCTCCTCTGTCGAGCTCTGTTTAATGTCAGACGAGGAAGTGGCTTTGTTTTATTTACAGAGAGAAAGAGCATGTCACGTTCATCAGATAATTAATTCATAATTAATTCACCAGATAATTCAGAGTAGAGGCTCACAGCTCGCTTTCAGGACTATTTTTCCAGTCTGATGAGTCACTGCCACGCATTGGTGCGAATATCTCTGTCAGGACACCGACTGCAGGCACTCAATTTCAGCTAAAGAGCTCCTCTCCGTCTGTTTCAGGTTAGTGGACATCATTCAGTAAATTGTCCCGTCGGGAAATATGTCGCTAGTCAACACAGTGGAGTCTCTCTGATTGGTTGATGCGGCGCGTCGAGATGCAAAAGTTCAGATTTTCTAACTTCAGCGATTTGCGCCTCAGCACGTCGAACGCTCAGATCGTTCAAATCGCCGCAGAACTTCCCGACATTGCTTGAAGTGCGTCCACCATAGACTTTGCATGTAAACCTGAGGCTCCTGATGCTGAAATCGCGTTTGGTGTGAACGCACCATTAGTGTGCTCTACAAGTTCAAGCCGTTCACCATTTACCATTTTAAATTGTTGGATCCTCAGTTTGACGTAAAGTTGGTCTGTGTAATTAAATAATAATGATCTACATTCACTGGCCACTTTATTACGTCCAACTGTCCAACCGCTCATTAACGCAAATGTTGAATCAACCAATCACATGGCAGCAACTCAATACATTTAGGCATGTAGACATGGACAAGACGATCTGCTGCAGTTCAAACCGAGCATCAAAATGGGGAAGAACTGTGATTGAAGTGACTTTGAACGTGGCATGGTTGTTGATGCTTTTGGGCTGGTCTGAGTATTTCACAAACTGCTGATCTACTTAGGGTTGGGCATAATCGTATCGTGTGCAATTAATCGTCAGAAAAATATTAATCGATTAGTTTTTGTCACTTGACGATTAATACGATTAATGCCACCAGGCAGACGGACTGGGAATAACTCCGGTCAGTCCGCTCGCTGCTCCTCTCTGCTTCAAACATGACGAACATTAAAATTAAAGTTCTGTAATTTATTTATCTATCAACACAATTTAAAATATGATGTATAGCCTGAAATCTGTCATTTTCACACAATTTGGAACAATTTTTTACAAAGGGCAAATCTTTCCCACTAAATTGTTCATGTGACTACGAAATAAGGGTGTCCAGGGACTCCAGGGGATTAATCGTCAAATTAATTGTTATCGGCTAAATACCACAATTAATCGTGATTAATCTTTTTGCCAATATTGCCCAACCCTAGATCTACTGGGATTTTCACCCACAACCATCTCTAGGGTTTACAGAGAATGGTCCACAAAGAGAAAATATCCAGTTAGCAGCAGTTCTGTGGGCACAAATATCTTGTTGATGCCAGAGGTCAGAGGAGAATGGCCAGACTGGTTTGAGCTGATAGAAAGGCAACAGTAGCTCAAATAACCACTTGTCACAACCAAGGTAGGCAGAAGAGCATCTCTGAACGAACAACACGTTGAACCTTGAGGCAGATAGGCCACAGCAGAAGACCACACCGGGTGCCACTCCTGTCAGCTGAGAACAGGAAACCGAGACTACAATTTGCACAAGCTCACCAAAACTGGACAATAGAAGATTGAAAAACGTTGCCTGGTCTGATGAGTCTGGATTTCTGCTGCAACATTTGGATGGTAGGGTCAGAATTTGGCATCATGAAAGCATAAATCCATCCTGCCTTGTATCAATGATTTTGGCTGCTGGTGGTGCAATGTTATGAGGGATATTTTCTACACTTTGGGCCCATTAGTACCAACTGAGCATCGTGTCAATGCCACAGCCTACCTGAGTATTGTTGCTGACCATGTCCATCCCTTTATGACCACAGTGTACCATCTTGTGATGGCTACTTTCAGCAGGATAACGCTTCACGTCATAAAGCGTAAACTATCTCAGACTGGTTTTCTGAACACAATGAGTTCACTGTAATCAAATGGCCTCCACAGTCACAAGATAGATCCAATAGAGCACCTTTGGGATGTGGTGGAACAGGAGATTCAGATGATGGATGTGCAGCTGACAAACTTGCAGCAACTGTGTGACGCTATCATGGCAATATGAACCAGACTTTCTGAGCAGTACCTTGTTGAATCTGTGCCACAAAGGATTAAGGAAGTTATGAAGGCAAGATGAGGTCCAACCTGGTACTAGCAAGGTGTACCTAATAAAGTGGCCGGTGAGTGTATATTGTGATAAACATGATCAATATTAATAGAAATTACACCAGATAGAACATTGATATCACTTGTGGAAACTTACGGATATTTAAGAAATTTACGTTGGTAAATAAAAATTGCGTACTAACCAGCACCGGAAATTGTGCCAACACCTCATAGCAGCTACTGAAGCTGTAAAATCTCAACCCACCTACTTTATCCATGCCGGTGCAATTTATTCTTTGACACACCACATAGGGTCTTTGGGTTGAGGTCTGTGGTTAATTTTAGGGATCAGGGTTACTGGTTAATTTTAGTTAGTGAAGTCAGGGATAGGATGTCTAATAGAAGTTAAGTTTAGGGTTTGGAATGGTTAGTTGTCATACATTTTCTACACTTTTCAAAAATATGACAACGGACTCATCCTCCTTGTTCTCATCTCGTCAACTGCTGATGCGAGGGGGTTACCTGAAGCGTCGAAACTGGACGCAGAGGGAACCTGATCAAGCGTAGATATGTGAAGAGTTGGGAGTGAGAATGGGTTGACTGGTGAGTGCTGTCAGGGAATACAATTATTGTCACAATTACTGGTATAATTTGAACAATGAACCATTTCTATCTATCTATCTATCTATCTATCTATCTATCTATCTATCTATCTATCTATCTATCTATCTATCTATCTATCTATCTATCATCTATCTATC
>NW_013953288.1:14566-19567 GCF_001266775.1 Austrofundulus limnaeus
ATCTATCTATCTATCTATCTATCTATCTATCTATCTATCTATCTATCTATCTATCTATCTATCTATCTATCTATCTATCTATAAAGAAAAGCATTATTGCATTCATTTTTGTAACAAAACTATGTTTAGAAGAAACTTTGTTAAATTAAACTAATCATCTGTACACTTCCACACCCACTTTACTAATTAAAGGCAATTGTATATCCAACGCATTCTCATGCCCCCCGCATCAACATATTGATGCTTGGTCAGGTAGCCGTCTGCGTCCACATTCGGACGCGCCGGGTAGCCCCATCCTTTCTTTATGAGATGAGGCGGAGGAGGACGAGCGCGTTGTCATATTTTTTTACAAGAGTAGGAAATGCACGAAACTAACCATCCCAGACCCTAAATTTAACTTCTATTAGCCTTATACAGCCTATCCCTGACCACAGACCCTAAAATTAACCATTAACCCTCATATTAACCATTTTTTTAAATGTAGAGAATTTGCGAGAACTAACCATCCCAGAGCCTAAATTTAACCTATATTAACTATATACAGCATATCCCTGACCCCAGTATCTCAAATTAACCATTAATCCTGATCCCTCATGTTAACCTCAGACCCCTGACCCAAAGACCCCTAAGTGATGCAACCCGGAAAAGCCGCGGGTGGCAAGGACGGACGCGCGGGGGGTATCTGGCGCGTCAAAACTGGACGCAGACGGTCCCTGCCCAAGCGTCAATATGTTGACGAGTCCGACATGAGAATGTGCTAGTATATCAGTGGGTGGTTCAGTGCATGGTGCTGTCCAACATGACAAATACATTTAATAAACCTGTACAATCTGTGAGAGGAGAAGCCAAATGAGTTGGTTAGTTTTTGGCAGTAAGGATGTCATTTTTAAGTCTGAAAAAATGTCAGACTCTTTTATTTTAATGCAATTTGTAGCTTGTCTGACAAGAAAAAGAAAATAGTGGTGTTTCTTTCATGCATCACGATTATCTGTGCATCGCTTATCATTTTATATCTCATGCTTCACCTTCTTCACCTGTCTGTCTTTCCATGCATCCATGTCTGTCGTTTCTCAAGAGTAAAGCCACTTGGTGGTCCATCCCAGGTTTCACAACTCCCAAACCATCCATAATCATCCCGTTGGTTTGCTCTCACATCCAGATGTTTCTCCAGGGGCACTTACAGCCTTTACAGCTGCTCAGCATAGAGTGGCAGCATCCCCAGAGGCGTGAACCTTGAGATGAAGTGCGCATGCATTAGTCTAACCATTACGGGTTGGACTTACAGCTGTGAAAGTTGGAGTGGGAAAAGGCTGAATCTGGCGTAATTAGCCAACCTTCATTTGCAAAGAAAAAGAGTCCGTGTGCAGTTTTAAATAAGGTTTCTTGCTGAGATAAGAGGGAACCCCAAAATATAAGCTTTACAAAAAACCAGACAAGATTTAACCTCTATAGCCAAATTATCATCCTGTTTTGTGTTTTTATGACTTCTACAGATATAATGGGTAATAATGCAGAATAAGAGTGGAAGTGTTTCTAAAGCATTTCCAATATTTTTTTAATGTATGCTTAAATTTTACATCCTAATGTGCTTGCAACCTCACAATGTTTTGTATTAGTTGGTGAAACTTGGCATAATAATGGAATGTAACAAAGTTTTCACCCTACAGCGGATATTATATTGCCTGTAATTTTGTTACCCAACAAATTGGACCCAAATGCTGATCGTTCTAGAGATAAATTTTCAGACGTTTCTCTAATAAGAATAATCAAAGCTTTTTCTTTCCTTTCTCGGGACTTTGCTGTTCTTGATTTTCTTGTATCTGCATTTTAACCAAATATCATGTACAGCGTAATGCTGTTGTTTAAAACCCAGTGCTAATGTAGTTTTTATGTATGCGTCTCAGTTTTGCATCAGTTTTACGCGTGCTGCAGAAAGTAGTTTAAACTTCTCGGTTTGACTGCCTTTTTCAAGAGAAGTTCACAATTTCATGAAGGAAGTACACCACTTCTGCAGCTCAGAAAAGAAGAAACAAAGCCTTCTCTTCTTATTTCTTATACTGTGTGAGCAATTGTAGTTATTTACTTTAAACAGTGATAAGAATCATATGAGAAACATGTCACTACTTAATGTGTCCCTCTCCTGTAGGATAAGCATAGACCTGGTCCGAATACTCTCACTACACCCTACGCCCCTCCATGAAGTGTACTCAGTGGAAGTGCACATAAAGGTTTGAGTGCACGGGTTACAAGTCTGCAAATATTGGAAAATTGGGACAGTAAACGTTATGTCATCGACTCACGCTTTTGCATTGTAAATGCAACATCCAAAATGGCGGGACCGGTCGTTGTTTTGGCATTTGTACTGCTAAAAATGATGGTACAACTACTGTACAACAAGCAATTGTTTTTAGGAAAAAAATAGTGCATGAATCGAAGGAGGCTTATACACCAGACCCTTGCCAGTTTGCTCTGTGAACATTCTCCCTTTTTTATTTTATTGGCAGTTGGTCAACTAATTTAAGTGCATTACTGCCACCGCTAAACTGGAAGGTGCTCGGTGGACATTGCCATATTTCTGTCTTTTAATTCAAAACTTTGTCAACACTTTGTCGAAGCCCACTCAGATGAGCTTAGCTGAAGGGGGAATCAAGGACACAAAAGGGGCGGGGGCGGGGGGGGGGACCACTCCAAGCTTGAACCCTTCAACAGGAACGCACATTTGAAGGACACAAGGGTGGAAGTGTGAGTATTGGGACAGGGCCATAGAATTGTTGACATTCAAACGTTGATGTAAAAGGTACCAGCCCCAGAGTTGTGATCAGGGTGTTCTGAACTTGGTTTTCTGTGCAGTTATTTTGGCATGCAATTTTTGAACACTTTCTAACAATTTAATGTTCAAGTTCTAACTCAGTAAGTGCTCAGTATTGGTGCACTGTAACAGCAAGTACCCAAACTGAAGGACTCACACTTGTATTCAGTTTGAGGAAAAACTGGTACTGTGACACCCCCCAACCTTTTTTTATTACTTATTTTTTGTTTAATTTAGCTTGTGTGTTTGCTAGTACTTGAACAATAACTATGACTGTGTCAAGCACAGGGAAGAGCTGCAAATGAACATGGTCAGTTTTCAAAATAAAATACCCTTTTTTTACAATTGTATGAAAATAACAAAAGTTTGGTTTTATTAAGTTTTTATTATGTTCATTATCAAATAACAGTGTTGTACTGAAGTATTTTTTACAGGCTTTGATTCATGCTCTTTGTCAGGAACAGACAGCTACCACTGATGTCAAGCAAATATTACCTTTGATTCAGCAGAATTGCAGCTTACATGAGGGAAATAACTGTTCTGACTGTGATTGGTTTAAACTCCACAATAAATTGTTTATCTGTTTATTGGCTCTCCTCGCCCAGAGACAGTCTCCATATCAGAACTCATCCAACTCATTTGTATTTCTTTGGTTGTGCAGAACGGTAATCTACAGAACCCATACTGCAGTGGCATCGAGGGAGTACTGGAGGCCTACTACCAGAGTCTAAAAACTGTGCGGCTCTACGGACCCACCCACTTCTCCCCCGTAATTAACCACGTGGCCAGGTAAAGCTCCTGACACACACAAATCCTACCTGCTACAATAACTATTAACTTCAGGAAGGAAAGTCTCCCATGAGATGAATCAGCCTGAATGTGTACTGTAGTCTTTCAGGTAAATTGCAGATAGTGTAAGAAAAATGTGTTATCAGTATTTGATGTATTAGAGTGGACACACATCTAAGCTGAAGTAAACTCTGCACAATGCTTTACTTGCTGCCTGAAGCTGAAGAAGAAAAAGAAAGAAGTGTCTCTCAGAATAAATGTAAGCTTGGACTAATTCAAACTCAGTTAAGACCAAACGGGATGTGTGGCAACTTGATTATTAGTTTATCTTAGACCATACTGATGAACTAATATCAACTTATGCAAACATACCCACTTCCAAAGAGAGTGAATACTATTTTAAATAACTTTAATTTTCCAAATTTCACAGCAGTTTAGGCAAGTGCTAATATTTAAACCTTTAAATGACCATTGATTTCACATTATACAGTTATTGTAGCAGAAATATTCTTATATTTCTGTCAGAATGCCCAAGGCTGCACAGGAAGCTCTAGTTATTACACCATTTGTGCTTTCACATAACCATAAAATCTAAACTGATAGCTTAGCAATGGATCGTGTATCACCTGCAGCTCTTCATGCCAGAGTTTTAAACTGAACTATCTTATGTTGAAGAAAATTTATTTTGTTTAACACTGATTTTTAAAGCACTACACATACTGTATTTTACCTAGAAATACTAGGCTATGTTTTGATAATCTAGTTGCATAAATATCTATGTAATTATCTATTTTTATGATTAGGCTGTGATTTAATTGATGTGCAATCTGCTTTGAGTGACTCATGTCACGGTCAACTCAAACAGAATGTGCCTTTAATCGATATGATTAGTTAGCACATGCTAGTGTTGTAGTCAAGACCACCTAACCTGAGACCAAGTCAAGACCAAGAAAGACAAGACCTAGACTTTTAGGGTTTGGACCAAGTCGAGACCAAGACCAAGGGAGGGCGAGACCAAGACAAGACCAAGACTTTTAGGGTTTGGACCAAGTCGAGACCAAGACCAAGGGAAGGCAAGACTGAGTCAAGACCAAGACCAGAAAAAAACAAAAAGCGAAACTAGTGTCCTAAAAGATGGTGTGTTCAAAAAAATAAAAAAAATGTTCTACGCTGCTAGATAGCCATAAACCCCTCTATCAAACGCCAATGGACTGCTCTGGTTTTGGATTTGAATCATTGTGTTTTAAATCCAATGAAAGCAAAGATGTTAACAAACTAGATACCACATAGCGGTAACATAATGACCCCCTCATGCACTAATGCACCAGAACTCAGAAGTCTTTATTCCTAATAAATTTCATGCTATGGGTGCATCTCAAAATTGTAGTGGCTTGGACGGGGGT
>NW_013953288.1:19887-23413 GCF_001266775.1 Austrofundulus limnaeus
GTGCAGCCGTTTTTGTGGTACGGTTGACCAAAAATCACTGAAAAAATAAAAAAAATAAACCGTACGAAATCAATATGACTCCCGCTTACGCTTCGCATGCGGGGGTCAAAATAAATTGTACAATAGTCTGGCTATTTAGTGATATTTCCACAGTTGTGGTCTTGACTGGTCTTGAAACAAAATTCCGAGTCCTCAATGTCTGAGACCGAGACAAGACCGAGTCCAAATGCTGTCGAGTCCGAGACAAGACCAAGACCATCCAAAAGTGGTCTTGAGACCGGTCTTGGTCTACAACACTAGCACACGCCATTCACCTACAACATCCCAACACATAGTTATTCTCTCATTAGGTTGTAGATTTTTGTTTGAGGATTTGGCCACGTGGTAGGAAGATGCTCCCAGTCAGTCCTCTGAAGAGTGGCCAGGTCCAGATGAATGTTTTTAAATATGGGCTGACTTCCTGTTTTTTTTTTTTTTACCAAAACCACGACTGAATAAAGCGGTCTGTATTTTGTTCCATCTGTTGGTATGGCTTTATTTCGTGCATTTAACACAAGTATAATTCTGTATTTGTTTCTTGATCCTCGGCTCACACCAAAGTGACTGAACCACTTTAGTCAAACTTTGAAAATAATGTTATCAAACACATATTCAGAAGATTTTGCACAATCTGGTATCACTCAGACTGTGGACACTTGGCTACTACCGTGTCAAATTTTATCTTAAAATCTACTGAAAAAACTTAGTTTTAGCTGTTATTGTGCTTCCTAAGATCAGTTGGCAGTGATCTCCATTTTGAGTTGGGTTGACTCCAAAAGTTAATGAGTTGGAGATGTATTTGCAATAATTACTTTCTGAAAGTTAAATAAAAATCTGAGCACTGGTTTATAAGAAATTTAAACTGACAAATTGTCAATAAACTGTCATTAGTTCCTGTCACAGCGGGCAATAATTACTGTGTACTGAAAACTGACCGCAGTGTAAAAATCTAAGAACCTGTATTTGGCTAAATCCTTATATAGGTTGTCAGGGTTCCGACGGGTCCTTGAAATTCTTGAAAGTTTGTGAATTAGAAAAAAGGATTTCAAGGCCCTGGAAAGTTTGTGAAAACAGCCAAAAATTACACTTGTCCTTGAAAGTCCTTGAATGTTTCTTGGGGATTGAAATTCTCTATTCACACAACTGATTTTCATCATTTTTTAAAAAACAATTTATAAAATTTAATAAAAAATAAACTTACATTTGTTGCAGTGGATAACTCAAGATTACGGTAAACTGACGTCATTGTTTCTGACTCGACAACTTCTATGTTGTTCAGTTTTTCATTGAATTTACAAGATATTAAACCTGTTTATTGGTAACACTCTGCAATAGCAGTAGGTACTGCAATTGCTTTTGCGCGTGGTTCTTTAATTTGAGGAATTTGGTACTGGAAAGTCCTTGAAAGGTCCTTGAATTTGATGTTGGCCAAGGTGTGGGAACCCTGGTTTTTGTAATAAAGTGGATTGTTTTAAGATGGCAGCAATCCATGGTTGTTAGCTCATCAGACCTGTTGGACGTAAATATTTCTTCCAACTGGGGTCATTCAAACAGCTATCTACAACAGGTAAGATATTATTTCCTAACTTTTCCAAAAAAAAAAAAAAAACAGAACGGACTAGCTGTTTAATTTCTTTACTTTCACATTTTAAAAATTATAAAGAAAATAACGCTTTTAAAGATACTAGACGAACTGTCGCCAGCACCTTCTTAATTTATACATACAGTAACAGCTGATAAAAAACAGTTGTTGAGTGTTTTGTAATTCAGACATCCCTTGTTGCCAGATCTTGTCTCATGATCCTCCAGACTGACTGTAACAAGCACTTTCCCACTTTTCATCATCGGCTTTCAAATCCCCCCCCCCTCTCTCTCTCCCCCGTCCACCCACTCAGCCTGAGAATAGCTGCATTGTTCGCCGCTCACTTCTGTGGAGCATCAGACTCCAAGCCAAGAAGACACTGGACAAAAAAGTGACACTGTGTCACATCAAATTCACGAGCGCCCGGCTGTTTGGCGTTAGAACGTTGTTAAACTCACTAAACATTGTCCTGCTAGATCACTTCAAGCGTTTATCCTTTGTGCATGGGGAAGACAAGAGCTCGGTGTTCACTCACAGCCGAAATAAACAAGGCCTCACTCTAAGTTATAACAATAAATATCTGTTTTAATCTCAACTTAGGCAACTTCACAAGATGTTTTTTTGTGTAAAGTCAATGTTAAAGGCCAATTCTACATGAGGTATGCTTCTTGTACAGTCCTTATAATTAGGAAAATGTATCATATTCTGTGTTTGTATTTTCATTAGTCTTTTCAGTGCTCTCATGATGTCTGTAAATAACATGTTGTATGTAAAGCAATGCTTTAATGAAAGGCCTAGGAGCACAAACGGCCTGCCATTTATTGAGTGAATTTTAAACTAAATGAGAAGTAATAAAAGTGGTTTTGGTCAAACCTTGTAAAATATGTTATTTATGATGCAATGTGTCAATTGCAAGCTCTTCTGAGATGTTTTAGCCTTCAGAGTATGTGTTTTTAACAAATCTCAGCTTCTTTCAAACCCAATTTTTACTCAACATTTGTAAATTTGAAGTTATATCCAGTTAGTAGGGGTGCAACGATACAGAAAATTCACGGTTCGGTTCGGTTCGATACTTTAGTCTCATGGTTCGATATTTTTTCGATACAAAAAAGAGAAAATTCCATGCCCCTTTTAACTTGTAATTTATTTTAATTAATTATAAACATTTGTTTAACCTCAAAAGTACAGTTTTTAAATTAAATGTTGCTGAAACAGCAAGTTTCTCAGTGGATCTGCGCTCAAAAATGCAGCCTAGGTGGAGTAGTCGAACACAGATCCACTGATCCTTCAACACAGAGCATCTTCAGAAGACATGTTGATAAATTAAATTTTTAAAATCTGTATTGTTCGATACCAGTGTGTATTGAACCTAAAGCTCTGTTCGATTCGGTTCAATACGGGTACATTTATTGTTGCACCCCTACCAGTTAAAGTGTTGGCTAAGATTGCTTGTCAGTCATATTAAATTTTGGTGACTGCAAAAATTGAACAGTTGTAGATCTGGTAGTTTTATTAAAATCTTTGTTTATGAGAGATGATTGACCTACAGTACATGGTTGACCTCAGCAGTTTTTACACAATTTTGGCTCCACTTTGGGCACCACTGGTCTAGACTATAGAGCTTGGAGTATGTATTTGAGATGATGCTCAGCTAAAACCACACCATGTCACAAATAGCTCTTTCATACATGTCAACCCCTTTGAATGTTTACCTGTAAACTGACCCTCGAAAATTTGTAAGTAAGTACTCACACACGATACAGACGACGGGGGTGCTGGACAGGTGGACTGTTGGCTGCAGGGAAAGAAAGAACATGGGGCGGAGATAAATTCACCTGCAGCAGAGAAGAGCAGCAGAGCATGTTGGGAAATGGTTATTTAATTGTATTTATGTCTGTACAAACG
>NW_013953288.1:23603-27864 GCF_001266775.1 Austrofundulus limnaeus
AAATCTGCCATAATGCAGCTACTCACTAGAAACTCATCAGTGGGTAAAACTTTATTTGTTTTACTTTTAATAATATTTCTGTATTCATTACAGATTTAGTCAGTCATACACTTAGTTCTTATCAGAGTTTAAAAGAGGACGTGTTAAACTCTGTTTAGTCAAAGTAAAACATGAAACATCAAAGTTCATTACAAGTGGCCCTTCCAGGGCCACCATAACGCTCATGTGGCCCTCGGTGAAAATGAGTTTGACACCCCTGTTCTACAGGTTCTAAGACATGGAATAAATTAGAAGTTAAGTTTTAAAAAAAATGCTTGGGATTTCTGTATATGTCCGTATCAAAGCAAAATGGGAGAAAATCTGTGTAATTTATTGACAATCTGTCCAACTTGACATGCATGCACATGAAGTCAGGGAAGGAGGACTGAAACACTGCACCTCTGTACCTCTGCGCGAGGTACTCACAGACATTTTTTGTTTTTTTGTAGTTTTTTGAGACAAATTTTATCGACACAAAAACTGGCTGCAGGTGTGCAGCAGCGCAAATACAACCCTGATAAGGTTCCGAATATTTTGCAAACTTAAACCGTAAAAAAGACATACTTGGACATACTTTGATCTGTGCGACATAAAGAGCACCAGGATGGCTCTTGCAGCTCTCATCTGCAGCTTGAGTGACTGCAACACATCAGAACAGCTAAGTTTTTTTCCACGCCTCTTTTGATTCCTTCCTGATTAATCTACTCTGAAAGCATAAATGAGTTCAGTAGGAGAGCATCTCCATCTGTGACCTCTGAGCTTCCAAAGGGAGCCTTAACACAGAACGAGCTGTTCAACCATTTAGAGGAGCCGTCTTCTAAAAGAGCCTTTCAGCTACATTTGCTCAATTTTTGTAAAATATTACTTTCTCAAAGTCAGCTGGTTGTGCCATCTTGAACCTGAGGGACTCCGAAAGCTGTAGATGTGTAAGCAGTTAATTTCTAAAGGCTTTATTAAAATTTGTCCAGTCATACTACTATACTGTAAAATATTTTGCTTACAGACAGGCAAATTTACCTTTAAAAGGGTTCGACAGTTTTGAAAAATATTTTATACAGTGAGTTAGCCCTCAGAGTATGTGTTGTGAATGACTCTCAGCTGCTAACACACCAAAGTTAGGTCAGTGGTTGATGTAAATCCATTGATTACTTTCTGAAATAGTTACAGAGAGAGAGAGATTTGTTTGGGGCAGCTGTAAACCACTGCTTTACTGATGGCAGCTGCTGTAACATCAAAATGTTTTGTGTTTTAATATTGTCCACTAAAAATAAACGGTTCAGTTGATAACAAGAAATGCATATTCTACATTTTACGTGAAATCCATTACTTTGAACAGTAATGAATTTCTAATTGGGTCATTTTTCTTCAGTACAATTAGACTACGGCCGTATTGATCTCTGAGGAGTCATTTCCTGATATGAGATTTTGGGAAGGTAATTGCTGAGGCAACTAAAGGAGCTTGAGAACGGGACTCATTAAAGGGAAACTCCAGCAAATTAATCTCTACACAGTTCTATAATCTTGCTCTCTGGGACAAGAAAAATTTGTCAGTGGAGTAACCTAGTGCTTCTCTTTGTTTTGTTTCATTCATTTATAAAATGATGTCTTCTCTCGTCTTTTCTGATAGGTATGCCTCAGCAGTGACAGACGGCTCACAGTACTTCATCCTCCTCATCATCTCAGACGGCGTGATCACAGACATGGCACAGACCAAGGAGTCCATAGTCAATGTACAGTAATGCAGCACACTTCAATCACAAATGAATTATAACAAAGCTTTGGTGTCAGAGCACAGATACAGAAACTCTCTTTATGACTAACTGGCATTTACTTTTCTGTTTCCGTCACAAATTTTCTTCACTACACCTCCTACAGATTTAAGTTAACCTTTGCAGAAAATATATGAAAATTTAAAGCTTGATCAGAAATGAAAAAAAGGACAATTGTGTTTGGTAGAGTATTTCTTTGTTGTAACAATGTTCCTTGGCAATAAGTTTTATACCATTGGAAAGCCTGTTAATTGCCCTTTTAAATGGAGTCACATTTGTAAGGATCATGCATTTGTGGGATGAGCAGTAGAGCTGACTATGTGGGTGGTGCACATGAAAAAATTGCCAAACCTTCTCTGCCAAACAGCTAATTTTGCTGCTGCCGTTGACGCTTGTTTATGAACTTCTGGTACCCCCATGTGATGCCAGTCAGGTAATTTTAGGTATAAGATACGATTTTATGTCAAGAAGCATTGTTACAACAACAATAATCCACCAAACAACACACGTCCTTTCTTTTTGTGCTAATTTAAACATGTTTTTACATAAACATTGGAATTTTATTGAAATACAGGAACAGGATGTTTGCATGTTCTCCCTTTGCATGCTTGTGTTTTCTTTGAGTTCTCTGGTTTCTTCCCACAGACCAAAAACAACTCTTTAATAGTCTTTGTTCCACCGGTGGGCAAAAACGATGTGGTTTCTTCTGCCTTTAAACGTTTCTGGACCTTTCCAGACACTACCGTGGGCTTTTTTTTGTTGAAAACCATCGTGTAAGACGACTTCCTTCGGTTCTTACCTTTCGTTTAAAAAAAATATAATTTTTTTTAAGGAATTTTAGGGGTGACTGTTATTTCCCCTTGATTTGGGTTAGAGTGAATGGTTGTGTCTCGTTCATCTCCATGTGGCCCTGTGATGAACTTGTGACCTGTTCAGGATCCACAGTGACTGCTGGAGATAGGCACCAGCACTGTGCCTCACTGAGACCCAGAAAAGAAAATAGATGGATGAGCATTGTCTCTTTTTAGATTTACATTCCACTCTGCGTTTCTGTCTGCCTGTCCCCTAAGGTTTGCTGTCAGGGAACTCGCTGTTGAGCTTTAAAAATTGGACATATTTAAGGAGTTTCAGGCTGTTGCTGTATTGGCTTACCTTAAAGGCACAGTGTGTAGGATTTTGTCAATTCTTTTAGCCGAAATTGAGATAATCACTAATGACAATAATGTCTCACATGTTTCACTCTTGTCCCGGCGTCGCGCAAGTTGAAACAAAGTCCCGCATTTGACTGATCAAATTATAACAAGACATAAAAAGAAGGGAAAAAAAGAAAGGGAAACAATCGACAGATGTTTTTTATTGGCTGCAATTTACAACCATTAGAAAATGCCTCCTTATTTCTCTCTCTGCCTTCTATGCAGAAGGAGGAGGAGAGAAGAAAAAAAGGCATAACAAGGCAAAGACACAGCAGCTGCCAATCAAACGCGCAGCAGCGTGTCCTGCCTGTTCAAAATAAATATCTAAGCACGTGAAAGAAAATGGATTTTATTTTTGCAGAATGTGATGGAAACTATGTCGAAAATGCAGAAAAATAATAACTGGAAAATAGGTGAGGAAAGTGAAAGATGATTCTCAGATAACAGCACAGATCATCTGACCTGCTTATGGTTTTGTTATTTTTATATCATGATAAAATAAAAAAAATTTAACTTTGAATATTTTTAACTAAAGCATTTTTTGACAAATTTTAAAATGTATTTAATAAAAATATGTACTTTTTTCTTAAAAACCTTTAAAAACCATTGTTGTGTAATAACAGCCAAATCAGAGAGGAATGAATGTCTAATTTGTCCATATTTTTTGTCACTTCAGTAGAAAACAAAACCAAATATTATTAGTTTATTTATCTCTTCATCATCAGTGACTTTTTTTAGAGTGAAGAGAAAATAAAGAGAGAAACACAGAGAGAAGTAATTAGAAAGATTGAAATCGCGATTAGAAGTATATTAAATATACACCAACAAAACACAGGACCACACACCCAACATCTGTCCGCTCACCTGAAAAATAAATGAATAAATACATGGAGGGCATATATAAAAATATACACATACCCATACAAATATAAAGATATACATACATACATGCCTACATTCATAAATATTGTCAGTATATACACACAGACATATATACACACTCACTGACCAGTCAGAACCCCCCCGGATCAGAACACCTGTTTGTGAGCAGTTGTGAACATGCGTGTATATACAAGATTTCTCCAATGGAATATTTAATAGTGACTGTGGAGAACCGAGACCCAACCCCCAAGACACGAGGCAGACATAGGGAAGACCAGAGCCCAAAGGCCCGAGAGGGATCCCAAGCGCAGAGCCCCAAGGGGCACCCGCACGGGAAGATCCGCCCACCCACATTGTCCATATTAAAATAACACAATG
>NW_013953288.1:27992-38567 GCF_001266775.1 Austrofundulus limnaeus
TTAAATTTAATCTCTTCTTTGTCAGGTTTTGTGTGTTCTAAATGGAACATAAACCATAATTTGGAAAATAAAATTAGTATAATAAGAATAATTTGTTTTTCTTTCAATAAATACTAACATAAATTGGCTCTTGATCTGGACTAAGTGTGGAAATTTCACCCCCTTGTGAATTCGACCCCCCTGTGTTAGTGTTACATTTTGACAGTAATTTAGAGTCTTATTAGTTTAAATTGTTGTAATTTATTGCACTGACCTTTGTCACCAAGCCGTTTCACCCAAATAAATATATTTCATATTGTTGGTGTTTTAGTTACAGCAGAGAAACATCTCTATGTTTTCCTGCCATCCTCCGTCAGACAGAGATGAAGCTGAACTGTTAGAATTCAGATCATGGAAACAGCTCTATGATGGAGAGACTGAAGGAAGATCCTCCATAGAACAAAAAAGCCATTAGTAATTTTGTGAAAATAAACTTGATTATAGTTATTTTATAAACAATACAAAAATTGTCCTTACTAGTTTTTGTTCTGTTGTTGCCAGTTTGTTACAGAAAACAACCTGTAGAGTGTTGAACATTAAAAATCTGTATCAGACAGAAAAAAAACTGATTTAAAATAGATAAATATGCACAATGAACAAAATGTGTCTGTAATGCCACATTATTAGGACCCACTGATTCCGTGCACCAGACAAGGTGCCCTCTTTTTCCATTAGAGCACCTGCCCCCAAAAATGTCTGTGCATGCTACTGCAGCCATCTTGTCTACGAAGGCTCATGAAGGACAAACTGCTGTGGCGGCGTCAAAAACGGTTTTAGTTGTAATACTATAAATGTAATATTTGTTGTCTGTCATTAGCTACGTTTACATGGACAAAAGTAATCGGATTAAACAGCCGTTCGGAATAAAAATGCATCATGTAAACAGCCCGTTCCGATTATTCTGATCCGATTGAGCTCGATCCGAATGAATTTTTAATCCGAATGAAAAGGGTGGGTTATGTCGATTGATAATCGGAATGACGTTCATGTAAACACTTAATCGGATCATCTTATTCTGATTGTAGAAAACTGACCTGTGTGCATGTCTGCTGACTTTCATTCACCCGGTGGGACAGCAGCGCTCCAGCTGCGCTGCACCGTGCAGAACTTTTCCTCCTCGCTCTCTTAACAGATGAAAAAGAAGGCAAACAGCAGACGGTGTTTCACGAAAATAAAAATAAAAAGCACGTATTGCTTCATCTGCAGGCTGCAGCTCAACCGAGGAGTAACGGCGTCTCTACCGTTATTAAAAACTGACACAGGTCCGTCCTGAGTGCACAGAGGAGCGTTGTTTACGTTTGTAACACAGAAGTAGAGCTGAAAGTTTACAACACTGCGCATGTCCGGACTTTTATTCTGAATAAAACTCCGGTGCATGTAAACACTTTTCATTATCGGATTGTGTCCATGTAAACAGTACATTCTGATTATTTAATCTGAATACATTTCAATCCGATTAAAACATTTTGTGCATGTAAACATAGCAGGTATAATTTTATTCATTAAAGCTCATAATCTTACCATTTTAAACATCACCAGCCCTGAAGCTGCTGGTAGACATCGCAGTTGGAATTATCAAAGGTTTTTGACGCCTGAGAGACACCGCAGAAACTACTTTGCTTTTGGAAGCGGGGTGGGGGTGGGGGGAGGACGAGGGAGGATGATTCAACCACTCAACCACTAGATGTTGCTGAAAACAACAAATCCTACACACTGTGCCTTTAAAATCTCTTCAGAAATTATTTAAAGGCACAGTGTGTAGGATTTGTTGTTTTCAGCGACATCTAGTGGTTGAGTGGTTGAATCATCCTCCTTGGTCCCCACCCCCACCCCCACCCCCCGCTTCCAAACACAAAGGAGTTGCTACRGTGTCTCTCAGGTGTCAAAAACCTTTGATAATTCCAACCGCGATGTCTACCAGCAGCTTCAGGGCTAGTGATGTTTCAAGTGGTAAGATTATGAGCTTTAATAAGTAAAATTATCCCAGCTACAAWGACAGACAACAAATATTACATTTATAGTATTACAACTAAAACCATTTTGGATGCCGCCACCACAGTTTGTCCTTCATGAGCCTTCATAGACAAGATGGCAGTGCAAGATGGTGGCTGCCTGCAGTGGCGACCCGCGACCATGGAGATATAAACAGCTTTTTATAAGGTAAAAATAATAAAACAATGTCTTTGTCTGCAATGATTAGACATGTTTTTTTTATTATTGTCATTAGTGATTATCTCAATTTCGGCTAGACAATTGACAAAATCCTACACACTGTGCCTTTAAGCAAAAATGTTATGTTAAAACAGCTTATTCAAGAAACTTCCTGTAAGTCACCACGGTGATCACAATTAAAACTCCAACAAAGGTCCTGAAAAAACCAGCAAACACCCAAAGTGAAAGGAAGTCTATAAAAAGCACTGCCTGTTAGTTCTTCCTACCTTTGGTCTCTGATCTTCACTAATGAAGGGAGTAAGTAGGGAGCAATGTTACCACCTTCCTCCACTACACCTCCTGTTGTAGTCCTCCTGTGTTCAGCTTTAATAACTATCCTCTCTAATAAGTGTCATTAGAGTTAATGTGTGCCACGATCTTGAATGAGTTCAAACATTTGGAACAATGTTTGTTTTGTGGTTGCCGCTCCACATTGCCCAGCTACACCAAGCAGCCAGCCTCCTCCTCCTCCTCCTCTCCCCTGATGTGATGTAATCTTATTGTAAAGTAAGATCTGAGAGTAATTATTTACTCGCCTGCGGAGGTTCCGTGCTCCTTATTTCCCAGGCAATTTGGAGCCTCTTTCTAATAACCACGGGAAGTTATGAAACACTGAAAAACCTCCATTCATCACTCAAGCTGTACTTCGGTGTCCCACTCGGCTGAGATTTAATAAACAATATTGCGATGCAGATTGGCCGTTCTGCTGTGGCTCAGGGCAGAGGTGGATGTAAATGAGAGTCGTTTTTTGAGCTGTCAAGCTTTAGGAGATTTAGACAAGGTTGTAGATGCATGAAATTAGAAACCAACTTGGCGGGCGGCTTCGCGGAACACGCTGCGGACGGCAGATGGAATTGGACGAACCCCACCTGCCTTTAACAATGGGGAAGACTTTTTCCTATAGAACTTCCTTTCCACGGACGGTTGCATTTAACACTCAGTTAATAAACTGCAGGAGTAGTTCTCTAGACAGTCTGCGAGGTTTAAGATAGCAGATGGTGAATAGACTGAGCTCTGCTTCTTTCTCTGCCTCTGATGTGCTTGTTCTATCCCTTTCCAGGCTGCATCCCTGCCCATGTCGATTATAATAGTGGGGGTTGGACCAGCAGAATTTGATGGTAAGCATTGGGAGCTTTTGTATGTGTGTTAATGAGTGCACAGTAATGTTTGCCTTCAACCTTCTTTCTCCTTCCTATCTCGTCTCCCACATGGTTCAAACCTTCCCTCTCTGGCTCTCGTTTTGTTTCTTACACTGCTGCTTTATTTCCTTTCCCCCACAGAAAGACACAAAGTAGATAAGAAAAACCAAAACTCCTTCGAAATGGTGGTTGTTTTTTGTTAAGAGGACAGCCAGAGTCCTAGCCTCTCCTGTGTTGTTTCCGATCTGCACAGTCCTCTATGAAAGCAAGCTCACTCTCAAAGAGCAATGAGCCCATGAAGTCTACATGATTCAACAATTATCACACTTCTAAAGCCACCGTGCGTGGCTGTATTACGTCCCTGTGGTGCTCATTGCTGGCTTTGCTTAAACACAGTCTATCATCTTCCCCTCCAAGCTATAGTTATTTCCAACTTCCATCCCCCCTGGCATCACGCTCAGCCACGCAGATTCGCTGTATCAGGCCACGTTTGTCTCCTAGGAAATGTAAGCCAGTGGCATGCAAATGACATCGCTTGATTGAAACACCGAAAGCGTGCGGCTTCTTTGCTCACTAGAGGTTCAGCCATTGAAGTCTCCTGACTGATGTGCTTCCCTCCGTAGAAATGATCGAGCTGGACGGGGATGAAGAGAGGATCTCATCCCAGGGACGATACGCTGAGAGGGACATTGTCCAGGTACAACATATTCCCAAAGACTCGACTAAAAAAACTGTTCACTCAGCAGAGAATTTTTACAGAAAATGACTTGTGACTGAAGATATAAAGTCCCAGTGCTTGAGCCTCTTGTTCTGAGTCAGGCATTTCTTTTTCTTATCCTCTAAACGTCTTCTCTGTGTGTGCTTTTCCACCAAACAGTAGAGATAGGAGTCTTTAGGCACTTCACAATTTACCTCCCTGTTTATTATTATTAAACATTAATAGGAGTTATTTGTGTCCACACTGCAATGCATCAAGAAACCTATTAGAATTCCCTCTCCTAAGTGTTCCAGTTTTAAACCAAAGCCAGAGCTCACTTAGCTAAAAGCATCAGACTGGTCACTGACAGAGCTGCCTTCACGATCAGGGTTTTCAATTGAATTCATAAACACTGTTTGAATTACTATTGATACACATTGTTGGGGTCTTTTGAATCTCACCAGCTGGTTTTTTTAGTGTTTAAGGATCCTGCTGAACTCCCAGTTGCTTCAGCCTAAAATGATTGGAGATCAGAAATGAACGAACTCCAGCTGTTGTTTAAGACAGTGTTTTAAAAATAAACTGGTGATATTAAGACGTGTTTGCAGGTGTAATGACAAACCCCGTGATCTGTGGAATTGAAGTGTCTTTGCTCCGTTATCCTTCACAGATCCTCAGAATACAACAGATGGGGGAACTGTAAGGGAGATTTGATGTGATGTTATGAAGTGGCTCTGAGCTGACTCTCTGACTGGGAAAAACAAACCAGTTGTTTACTAGAATCAATTGAGAACAGGCTTTTAGATAGGATTTTGGAAAAGGGTTGTCTAAAACCTAAGCTGATGCACAAATGCAACTGCCCCCGCCCTCCCCGCCAACAAGTTTTGTTACTTCCAGATCAGGAAAGGAGATTGTATGAACAACACACAACAACATCTGCTAAAGGTATAAAATCTCCTCTTTCCAATCTTGGTGTAATTCATTTTTTATGTTTTCATTGATATCTTTTGTATCCTCCACTGGCTTTCTAAATTTGCAGTCCATGCTCAGTTCACGCGCGCTGCTGAATCTAAATCAAAGTTTTGCCAAAACACAAATCCCACCCCCACCCTAATTCTGATTAGCTATTAAGCCTATTTAGTGTGCTAGAGTCAAATCTGTGCCTGTAGATCCAGAGGTATGTCTGGTAAATCTCCAGATGAACCCGAATGGTTTTTTGCAGGTATGCCAGGGATTTGACACGGTATCCTGAGGGTGTTATTACATGGAAATAGGGTGTCTCAAAACTGAAGTGGGAGTTGAAACGATGCCCTTACGCCCCTTTAGCTAAAAGCCTGGTTGAGGAATGGCTGAAGCACTGGAGCCTCTTTAGTGTAAAAACCATATGTTCTTTTGTGTGTGCTCTACTCTTAATGATATACATAACTCTCCCTTATTTTTATTTTCCACCTGCTCATCCCCACTTCTCTTCCTCTTTCTCCCCTACTTAGTTTGTTCCTTTCAGAGACTACATTGATCGGCGTGGAAATCACATTCTCAGCATGGCACGCCTGGCTAAAGAAGTGCTAGCCGAAATCCCGGACCAGTTCCTATCTTATATGAGGACCCGTGGGATCAAACCCGGCCCCTTGCCACCCCCTTATACCCCATGTCCTCCACCTGCCATCCACCCTCTTCACACCAGACGGGTAAGCCGAATCTGAAGGCCCTCAACGACAGCTGGCCATCTCTCCTGGCATCTTCTCTTCTCTTTGAGCTTCCTCTTCTTGCTGTACTCTTCACCGGAAGCTTTTGAGCGCATGGTGAAACCTTGCCTGCTCACTCATGCTGCACTTTGGGTGCGAATGGCTAACCCCAACTGGGATGCTTCCACGTTTTTTAGAAGCGAGGGTTTTCTGTAGATTTTGGTTGTTCTTTTGAAGAATTGCAGTGATTGATTAAGATCACTGGACTGTGTCAGAAGGAGAGAGCTGGACAGCTTCCAGACTGAAGGAGTCCAAACTTGGGAGGCTCTTTTTTTCACTCTACATCTGTTTTCTTTCTTGGTTTCTACTTCCTTTATCATACACAAAATCACATCTCTTGATATAGAAATGTTTACATGTGGGGGAGTGTTTTTCAGGAGAAAAATTTATACCGATCAATGTGAAAACCTTTCAGATTCCTATTTTTCATCTGTAGAAACAGGAGCTTGTGAATTTGTAAAATAATAATAATATTAAAGAGTGTACAGTACATATTTCTTTTTATAAATAAATGGAGCATGTGTTAGTTTAAGAGAAGCATGCACTGTTGTCCCACACTCAGGGCTTTGCCCCTTCCACACCAACTCACCACCACCGCGGATGCCATGTTCAGCTATAAATAAACCCGTCACCTCCAGAGATCTTCCCACTTTGGCTCCGCCCACATGCCTCGACTCCAAACGGAGCTGTGCTCCTTGGGAACCTGGTTTAATCAAGTGCAGCAGGGACCCAAACCAGCCTTACAGTTTTGTCAGATTACATTCAATGACACCGTGTTCAGCGTAGGTTCTGGAAATGTGGGTCTCTAAGCCCAGAAGTCAAAAACACATCTCATTACCGAGCCTGACTGTGTTCTGTGCTTTATGTCTTTTTTTTTTTGTAAGACCACAGTGTGCGATAGAAGCACTTTTGTTTTTGTGGAACATGTCTCTACCTCTCACATTGTGGATTGCCAATTTTTTTTCTTTATTTATTCAATTTTTTGTGAATAACAAGTAACAACCCTGTGTTTTTCTCACCAATTGTACAAAACAGTTTGCCAAACTGAAGTTTTATAATTATTACAGTACTTTGGTTGTTGATAGATCCGGTGATTACCACCTTAGGGATGGCAACACACTGTAAATATGTGCACACAAAACCACCAACAAACAAACTTCTTCACTTATATTATCCACATGGATTAAAGCTGTTTTAGAGCTTTAGACAGTTCAAACCAGTAACCATCGGTAACCTCTAAGGTTTAGAAACATGTAGCTAACCATCACTACACGTTACAAGTCATTTACGCATGTGCCCATATCAGACACTCCTGAAGTAATTAAAGATGGCTTTTTACACCATTTATTTTAAAATATGTCTCCAAAATGTAAAATTCTATTGCAATGCGATTGTTGTGCAAAATAATTTAAATGACCAAGGGTTTGAGCTTTTTTTTGCCACCATGCCAGTTTTCAACAGTTTCTGTGACCAGAGTAGGAAAAGGCCAGCTACATAAACCAGGTTCTAACTAAATGGGTACTACAAAGGAGAGAGGTGACAACACATCCGAATTACTGTAGACTTTGTTTACTATAACTTTTTCACAAAATAAAATAAACTATAAATTCACCAGCTGTAGTTTTGGAGCACAATTCAAATTATTGTGTTTTTACACCTCTGACTTTCCATTACCAAATTCGTCCAATTCTAATTTTTAGTGATGGGCAGTTTGAAGCTGAAGCGGAAGCTCCGGCGCACGTATCAAAAAAAAAAACCTTTTTTTGAAGTACTGTGTTAGAGCTTTATTCGTTTGGTAAAAGTCACATGATCAATGACGTCCAAAGCTTTGAAAGTGCCGAAGTTACTTCTTTACTGTGGTACCTGATTCAAAGGTTTATGAGGAAGTAGATGATGGTGGAACAAATGGCAAATCTGTGCAAAATATAACAAACCAATGAAAGACTTATAGCAAGATTGTTAATGCTCTGACTTTGAGCTCTGAAAAACTGCAGAACACAGACAAAGGTTTACAAAATGTATTGAAAATATTTATGTTGTTTGGAAGGGTCTGGAGAGGCACAGTTTCCTGGACCAAAAATTCTAGACACAAGGAAAAAGTGTTAGTTACTGAATTATGCAGGAATAGTTGCACTAAGAAAATTACAGCCACGAACCTTGTGTAATTTGCAGGGCTCCGATGGGAAACAACATAAGGCTCGGTATTATTCCAACTGATGATGTAACTGTTAGTTCCAGGAAGTGACTCGGGTTCGTTGGGCAGAGGAGTAGTCGTAATACAGGCAGGAGTCATACACAGAGCATTCAGTAGGATCAACAGATTAAAAGGACTTATCCTAACTCTTGAATCAAGTTGGAATGTGTGGGTCTTGAGCCGAGAGATCAGAGAGAAGGTGTCATACCTTTGAGGGATGAGATGGGTGACAGGAATCCAAGAATACAGGTGTAAGTCATCAACAGGAGGTCAGATGTCCAAACAAATCCAAAAGGGGCTGAGGCAAGAATTGTGAGTCCAAAAAACAGAAGCAGGGTCAAGGAGATTAGGCAGAGAAAAGGCATGGGACATGAATGCTGGAGAATCACTGACAAGGCAAATGATAATCTGGCAAAGAATTGTGGATAGCGACTGTAACAGGTGAGTACAAGGAGCTGATACTGTGAGGGTGGAGCTGCTGAGAAACTGTGAGGGGAGGGGGGAGCAGAAGAAAAACATGACTGTGGATGTAAAACATAACAGAGATATCGAGCCAGACTAACTTGTGTTCAGTTTATAAGCACTTTAACATAAAAAAAAAAGGAAAACTGTTAGTAAATTACAATATGATCTTACAATATACATAAACTGATTGAATAATTAAAGTCATGTAGGCAGAGAACTGGCAGTACAAGTGTCATTCCAAACTGTTGTGATTAATTTGTTTTTTTTATAATCTCTGTTTACAAATGTCAAGAAGTCACAAAAAGAGCATCATGCCATAACACACTTTTAATTTACTGATAATAAACCACAACTTTATTCTTTTACCCACAAAATGTCTGTTCAAAGAAGCAGAAAAAAACATGGTATCACAGAAATGTCTCATGAATTTAAACAGCTGTCAACTCTGTCTTAATGAAGCAGTTCATTTTGGAGAGGCAGCAGGCTTAATTTGTGACACTGGACGTTGTCACCGGAAGTGCCATTAGCTATCATGGGAAGGTGCCACAGGATGTCAGAGGCTGCCACAGGATACCACAGAATGCCACAGGATGTCACAGAAAGCCACGAAATGCCACAGTATTCCACAGGATGCCATGGGCTTCCACAGGATGTCACAGAATGCCACATGATGCCAGAGGCTGCCATTGATGGCCCGAGGATGCTAGAGGCTGTCACAAGGTACCAAAGCTGTTACAGAGTGCCATAGAATTTCACAAGATGCAAGGCACTGCCATAAGGTACCACAGAATGCCAGAGGGTGCCAGAAGCTGTCACAGATTGTCAGAGGTCGCCACAAGATGAGGCTGCTCAAGAATGCCATAGGATGCCAGAGGCTGTCACAACATGCCACAGGATGCAAGACGCTTTCACAAGCTGCCACAGCATGCCAGAGAATGCCACAAGATGCCAGAGGCTGCCACAGATTGCCATAGGATGCCAGAGGTTGCCACAGATTGCCATAGGATGCCAGAGGTTGCCACAGATTGCCATAGAATGCCAGAGGTTGCCACAGATTGCCATAGAATGCCAGAGGTTGCCACAGATTGCCATAGGATGCCAGAGGTTGTCACAGAATGCCATAGGATGCCAGAGGTTGCCACAGATTGCCATAGGATGCCAGAGGTTGCCACAGAATGCCAGATGCTGCTACAGAATGCCACATGATGCCAGAGGCTGCCACTGATGGCCCAAGGATGCTAGAGGCTGTCACAGGATGCCAAAGCTGTTACAGAGTGCCACAGAATTTCACAAGATGCAAGACACTGCCAGGAGGTGCCACAGAAAGCCACAGGGTTCCAGAGGCTGTCACAGGGTGCCACAGGATGCCAGAGGCTGTCACAGTATGTCATAGGATGCCAGAGGCTTACACAAAATCCCACAGCATTCCAGAGGCTGTCACAGGGTGCCACAGGATGCCAGGGGATGCCATGAATCTGCCAGACCAGATGCTAGAAAGCCATTGATTTTTGACAAACAATTGCCAATAATTTCTTTCAAGTGGTGATGTTATTGAATATTATTTTATAAAACATTTGATGTGAAAACCACAAGTTGGCACCAAAGGGGACATATTTGGAAAGCTTTGAGTAATTAACCCTTGTTGAAAGCATGCTGCAGTGCTTCAGAAAAGCTTCATTTGCCCATCACTACCAATCTTTGTCGAACAAAACTATTTAGGTTTTAAACAAAATACTTTTTTCTGATTACATTTAAAATTTTCATGTCTGTTCATAATACGGTGATAGAAAACTATTTTCACGGAGAGAGCACCAGGATAGTGAGCCATTACTCCCCATCACAAATATTATTCTTCAAACCGTTAGACACACGTCATTATAAAAAATAAAACTTAACAAAAATATATTACAGTATTTATGGGACCAATTGTTAGATGTGTTTGAGTCATTTCTTCCTTTTATTTTGACTGTACTCAGTATTTTAAGAGCATTCTTGCTGTGATTGATCAATAATTACGTATATTAAGAGCAGAGAGGAATTGTGTTTGTCTGTGTGTGTGTGTGTGTGTGTGTGTGTGTGTGTGTG
>NW_013953288.1:39467-40671 GCF_001266775.1 Austrofundulus limnaeus
CTGACGTGACATGTTCGTACGAACCCTTTGTACGAACAAAAGTAAGAGAAATTTAGGATAAGAATACAAACATGTTCTTGCATGAGGCCCAATGTGTGAATTGATTTTAGGCTAGATTTAGTGTCGGGTATGTACTATTGTCATTAGTAAAGAATCAGGGTTAAGCTATAGAAATGAAAGGCTAATAAATGGAAGTCAAAGCAAGGTCCCCATAGGGATATAAAAACAAACTTGTGTGTATAACAAAGACAGCAAAACTGAGAGAGAAGTTGCTGTGCAACATGCAACTCTACTGCAAAATGGGATTTATATTTTTTGTTAAATAAACACAACATTTACAGTGCTGATATTTTTTAAATATTCTTAACTTTTTTTTATTAATGGTTAGTACACTTAGGTCAGTTAGCATCATTTATAATAACAGCAGTTGTGTATTTCCTGATGTTAGATATAACCAAACTTTAACTTAAAGTTTTAATATTAGCTTCCAACATTTCTAAATCAAACATGTTTCACAACAGATGCAGGTTGAAAGCTCAGGATCAAACAGATCAACATTCAGTCTTCCACCTTTCTGCTAAACTCTTTTTGTTTGGAAAGTGGTCAAATGGAAACTGTCAGCCTATCTGAACAGCAGGTATACCTCTGTAGAAAATATATAATATGCATTTTAGTCGCATTTTCTGCTGCTTACGATTTCATTTTTTAATACTTTACTGACAGTACAAAGCTCTAAGTCTTTTAATACATACTTCCACACTAATGTTGTTCTGTCACAAATTCACAAATTAATGGTTTAGCTACGGTGCGCTTACTGACCAGAAAAACAATTTTTTTGAGTGTTGTATCAACCAGTTACTGGTCAAGCTAGTCAAGCTGAAAAACATCTGATTCCAGACATCAGTTTATGTAATAAGTTTAGATGAACTGTAGCAAATCGGGAAACAGAAAAAACATCAGTATTATCCTTGCCAATGTTAAAAAAACGATAATGCCAGGCTTACTAAGTTTTCTGGGAGAAAACTCTGCCCTACCTTGAGAAGTGAACCTCCATTATGTTGGTGTTCAGAACTGTTTTTGAAAAACACAACTTGTGTGTGAAAAGACAAAACTATACGTTCCTACTATGTTTGAATATCTTTACTTTATGCTGACTCAGACAAAGCAGCTCCAGGGCATGGTGGCAAAACCAAGCATTAGATCT
>NW_013953288.1:40706-47911 GCF_001266775.1 Austrofundulus limnaeus
ATTTATTTCATTTTTTGATGACATACTTTCAAGAAATATTAGAAATGGTACTTGTAAACTTGTAACACACTTTACGTCCTTTGTGACAGTTGCTGCTCTTGGTTGAGAAGTCTGCCACATCTTCTGAACCCACAATCAGTCAGAATTTCATAATCAAGCTCTAGTTTTTTCAGGTAACTGCACAGTCACTTTTAGATAACGTCTCCTGCCGCTGCACCCATTTATGGGTGGATGATAACTTTAACTTAGCAAAGCACAAACTCTACCAATCATCCAACACAGTTTCCACAGGTCCCTTTTTCTTTATGTAACGGCAAAACATCTTACTGTATTTGTGTATTCCATACTGTACAGTACATTTTACTTGTGTTTTAGGTCCCTATTCAGTGAATACATTTAATGTAAGAATGTTTACATTTTTCTAAACTCACACCTCAAAATCACAATATACTTCTCAACTGACAATGTTTATTCAAGCCTCTGCTTATTGAACATTTTGTACATGTTTATACACTGTACAGAGTTATGCCTTTTTGTGTGTATTGCTCATGATTTTGTTTATGTGATGCTGCTGCTTTACTGCTCATAAACTGTATAAGTATTACATTTTATATTGAGGCCTGTAATCATATTTAAATCATGACTAACAGGCCTTATCAATGTTTCTACAGAAGTTATTCATATTTAAATCATGAACGACAGGCCTGTATTTTTTATAATCAAATGGTTAGAGAGTAGTGTTTGTTGTATTTAAAAAAGATATTTGAAATTTGACCTTTGTGATCAAAAAACTCTCTGTAGCAACAGTCTTTCTGCCAAATTTGAAAATACTCTTAAGTGTAGCATCTTATCACAGAGAAACAGCTTGTTCGGTTTGACTGGAAAAATCTCCCTCCATGTGGGGACAGGTGTGTGTCGTAGTCAAGAGCAGGGGTATGGATTTTGACAATGTAGCACTGGCCTCAAGTCTGGATTTAGACTGGATCAACAGCAGACTAAGCCAGATCAAGCAGGAACGGTCTTCATGTAAATATCCAGTATAAATATCGTGCATAACGCTTTCTGAAGGCTCAACTTGCACCAATCTGCTGCAATTCAGTGACTCTCTTCCTAAAACAGAAGGCAGGTTCTTCTCATTTATTATCACAAGACGCCACCTTCATCTCTCATACTCATATAACACCCTAGATCCAGTACATGCACCTGTATATGAACATGTACGACACTTACGTAAAACCTGAATGAAGGCTGATGGGTTTTTGCAAACAAAGTAGTAGGTCTTTTAGATCGCCCAAATCAAGTTATGAGAGCTGTTTTTTGTTTTAATTAAGAGTCTGTTTTTTTCTTTGTCACAAAGTTGGAGGCAGCTTGTGATGGATGAAGACCTAAGATTTGTACCTGGATTTGGATTTTCATTCTTTCATCAGAATAGTGTTAGACAATCATAATATACAAAAACCAAATTATTTTGTACGATAGTTAATGGATATATAGGAAAGTGTGCCCAAAGATATCTAAAAAGATCTTGTAAAAACATATATACACCCATACAAAAGAGACTTTAAGCTTCTATGCTCTAAATATTCCCTTGTGTTATTGTTTATTTAAAATGCATTAAATATTAAAGATATTTCACACATTTTCAATATGATGCAGTGACCATAGTTCAGGGCTATTCAACTAAATTTCTCCGGGGGCCACAGTTACTGCTGGTCAACAGCTGAGGGGCCGAACATCCAGCAATTAAAGTTATTATGTAAATAAACCAAGTATTACAAAGATATGTTACCTTTGAATTAGTTTATTTTGCTGCATTTAATCATGAATACAACCCACAGAACCCTATAAAAGTAGTGATAATTACACATTATCAAAAACAAAAAGAACACGTTATGCCTCCTATTTGACACAAATAATATTTTTAACATTTCTGACTGGCCAAATTTTTAAACCAATTTTATTTTCACTTTCTTCATTTTATCTTCAACTGCTTGTAGTTTTAACTGTCTTAAGTGATCATATAAATGTTTTTTACCAGCTTGTAGCCAAGATTCTGACGTTTCTGTAGATACAAAACATGTCTGTTTAACTAAAAGAACTTAGAGTAATTAAAGTAGAAAACCGGCGGTTTGGGGTTAAGAGATGAATGAACCAATTGGTGGGCCGAACTTTGGTCACTCGGCCCGCGGGCTGCCAGTTGAATAGCCCTGCCATAGTTGCTTTACGTGAGCAATGCATTATGGGTAGCCAAAAAAGAGAGTTATCATTTCAGTTTTCATTTTACTTGTCACAAGTAAACTATTTCCTTATTGTCAAGTGTAGATCATTTTTGTTCCTATTTGGAAATAAAAGGTACAGAAATGTACCTGTCACTCCACCTGTGCCCTGGAACCTGGTACCTAGGTACATGAATGTACCTAAAAAGGTACATTCCTGTAGCTTGATTGTGTTGTAGCTTTAAGTCAAGCTGCCACAAGAGAATTGAATGCATTCAACATATTATCTTGAATTCCTTGAATGCATATCACCAGACGTTTTGCTTACTAAAGTTTTAAAGGGATCCCTGATTAGTTGTAACATTAGACTTTATTTAATAAATATATATTTTAAGTGTAAAATAAAGACTGTAAAAATACTGTAGTATGTTCAGTTTTTATCATTTTTAAACTAAAAGTTTAAAAATGTATTACACGGATGGGGCCATTTTATTTACACGCAAAGCATTCTGGGTAAATGATGACATCAACTAGGTCATTGGTGCGAGGCTGCTAGCGAGCTATATCCACCCTGAATGACTGTCTGTAACTGAACATATGGACGAAGGACCTCAGTTTAGCCTGTTTGTTGCGCTAGCACTGAGCTAATACATATAAGGCAATATAGCATCGGTGCTAGCGCAAAGGCTAACAGGCTAAGCTGAGGTTCTTCTTCCATGAAGCAGCTCTGTTGTCCTCCATCCATATTTTCAATTACAGGCTGAGTCATTTCTACCTTCTCCTCTCTGTCAACGCTCTCTGGTTACAGTTAAAATATATCAAATAAAGTCTAATGTTACAATTAATCAGGGATCCATTTAAATAAACATCTTGTACTATTAGTTAGCGCTCGGCGTATGTATTGGGAATGACTCTCAGCTGCTACCACATCATGTTGTAGCTCAGGTTGATAATAAAATATCCCTGACAGGGTTTCTTAATAAGTGATTAATAAGAGACACAGTTGTGTTCAGATCTTCCACTCGTTCACGATATTGAGTCAGCCATTTTTTTAGAGGTGTTCAAAATGTAACGTTTATCCACTAAATAGTATCCTACAAAGTCAGCATGTGGAACACTAACATTAGAGTAAATCAGATGATATTGCACTGTGGATTAGGCTGGTGCAGCAGGTCATTCAAGGCTAATGCTGATGTTTGCAGCTCATTATTGGGATTCTCAGACTGGCTATAAATGCCTTTAATGATGTAGCTGTCTCTAATATAAAGTGTCTCATCTCCTCTGCCTGAGCAGCAAGATGAGAGATTATTAGATACGAGTGATACTGATAAGGTATTCAAAATGTTTAAATTTAAATGCTAAATATGTGGTGCATGATTGTGTAAAAACAGTATAACAAAAAGGTGTTAATAGATTATGATAAACAGATGATATTCATTACGTTTTCTCAGCCAAAGGCAGCAAAATTAGATTGTCCATCACCTCAGATTCAGATTCAGGTGATTGAACCTGGCTGTGAATCCTCAAAGCATAACTGTGAAGCAATTGTAGTGTTCAGAAAATCACACTGCTATATTCACCATGATGTAGTGAGTGATCAGCTTATGAGTGAACGAGTGAACATTTGTAACACAATGTTTGACATCAGCTGATATGAGAAGGAGCCAATGGGTGTATTGATTGGCCTTTAACCAAATGCTAAGCCTTTAATACCCCACAGCTGTTTATTATTCAAAAGTGAGTTTTATTTCCTTTGAAGTAAAACTCTAACAACTACACCCATATTTACTCCAGCAGACTATTACTTCTGCTCTAATTTAGCTCATTTCAGTGCGTTTGGACCCTTCCAGGTGCTTTGTTTTCTAGAAGACACCAACCTCTACATAAAGTCAAACAGGGTGTCATCTTTCCCTCAGAACCCTTAAGGTGGCATTTTACTGGTCTGCAAGTAGTCGACAAATGGTGTTCATGAGGGAATCTCTACAAACATTTCCAGAATGTCTTGTGACATTCATGGGTTACTCAACTTTAAATGAATGAGTTTGGCCTGTCACTTGAGTTTTTGATGTTCAGGAACATTTTATTAAAGTTGTTGTGGGCATCCTAAAGTCATCTGAATTTTACCCCAGGCTAGGGTTGGGCATAATCGTATCGTGTGCGATTAATCATCAGAAAAACATTAATCGGTTATTTTTTGGCACTTGATGATTAATACGATTAATGCCACCAGGCAGAGTCCGCTCGGTGCTCCTCCCTGCTTCAAATATGGCAAACATAAAAAAAGGTTCTGTAATTTAATTATCTATCAACACAATTTAAAAATTGATGTATAGCCTGAAGTCTGTGATTTTGACACAATTTGGAACAGATTTTATGAAAAGAAAATCTTTCCCACTAAATTGGTCATGTGACTAGGACATAAAGGTGTGCAGGGACTCCAGGGGATTAATCGTCAAATTAATCGTTATTGGCTAAATACCACAATTAATCGTGATTAATTTTTTTTGCCAATATTGCCCAACCCTACCCCAGGCAAAGAAAACAATTTTACAAGCACAAGAGAAAATAGGCCTTGATTTTTTTTAAACCTGGCTGCCTTTGCCTTGATGGTCACTTGGTCTTGAACACTCAGAGTTCAATGAGACCGTAGCTGGAACTTAACATATTTTCTCGCCACTTTTCTTGCAGTTTTGAGGGATTTCCTGTCTTCTGACATTTACATCTGCAAGATACCACCTTTAGTTATAGCGACTTCTATTGTTTTGCTGTTTAAACAATCAAAGCACAGAAACTAATTCAATCACAAATGAACAGTTTGGACTGGATTTTCCTGGTCCACTAACTAGAATAAAAAATGTCTTCAGTCACAAAACCAGAACGGCTCAGCTCGTTACAGCATGTTTTACCTGGAGCAGCAAATGACAGCATCATGTTTTGTATTAAAGGCATCCGTTCCACTGGGGTCATAGACTTTTCTTTATATTTTACCTTTTATCCTCTCTGACCCACAATAACTCAGTGTTCATATGGAGGACGCCATATATTTCACTGTATGGTCTAAAAAGCACAAAGTTCTGCTCTTTTTTCTATCCATAATGCATTGTGACAGCAATAATTGCAGACTACAAATGAGAAGATTTCCTTTAAATAATAAACAAGATGTCTCGAGGCTTTAAACAATTCCTCCTGAGACCAAGGCTGTTATGTTAGGCAATACAAGGCGTATTATTTGGAGTTCCTTTCAAAGATTTTTTTTGTGCTAACAAACAATAAAACCATCTGCTAAACCTTCCAAGCATTTGTTGCCTTTCGAGCTTTAGTTCTCACAAAGAACAAAAAATACACATTTAGGTGACAAACCAGTAGATCTAACTGAAAGTGTCTCAGTGGGATGTTCAGATTGTTGGAAACAAGTCTGAAATAAATGTACAAACAAATTAAACGCTATTTTTACTAAAGATATTCCGTTGTGACTGAGAGCAGCATCTAGCAGGTGCTGAGCTGGTGACTGTAGTTAAATGGTAATCACTGCTCAGGGGGGAGTTTTAATAAAAATTGTCATCTTTTTTTTAAATCTGACAAAATTTTTCCGCATCATAAAAAGGGTCATCATTTCAAGTCAAATCAAGAAACCCTGTCAGGTGACAGCGACTTCTGTCTTGTTTTGTGGTATGATATTAAAATATGTAGATCTCCTCTTTCAGATTTCTTGTTTTTGCCCTCAGGAAAAAAATAAAATAAAAAAGAGAGAAAATTTGCAAATCCAGCCTCGAGGGAAGTTTGAAAACATGAAGTTTGTCACATTGAAGTGTAACGTGAAGCTGCATCTGTGTGGGCGTTACAGGCGAAGCATTTATGGTGTAGGAGAGGAGAAGAGAGGGGGAGAAAAAATAACACTGTGTTAGATGTGGACAAGCCAACATAAAAGAAGCTGGCGTCCACCTCGCTGCCTCCCATTGCATCTGAATCATTCCTCTGAGGTGGTTTTTAACGTCTGCATGCCGGGCCGTATAAACGCCCTAATATCCTTCACACATGTACCATAAACTATGTTAACTGTAAAATATGATATCGACAAAGTGATTTAACTGAATGCTTGTGGATCTATATTTTGTTCCAATATCTTGATGGGTTTTTTTGTTATGTTTGAGCATGCACTAAGTTTGCATGTGTGGATTTTTATTTGATTGGATTTTATTTATTTTTGCCAAAAGAGATGCACTGGTGGGTTGGAACAACAAGTAATTGTAATTATGTCATCTTTCTGTGTTATTTCAAGAACTTGTTTGCCTTAAATAGCTCACTCATCAGTCTTGGAATTGTGCAATGACTTCAGATGTTTTGTTTGAAGACTAATATTTTTTTTCTTTCTTTGTACATTGATGCATAGCCTGTACTCTGTCAGACTTGTTTCATCATTGCTCCTTAAACCACAGTTGGTGAAGTGATGTGAAAAAGCAGGAGCATGATCCAAATCGAGAATGGGGGAAAAAATGAAGGGTTGGCCACCCTCAGGAGACAGAATCATTTATCTGGGAATATTGTTTTTCAACATCATGAAGCCATGTTTAAAGTTATTGCAAAGCTGTATTTGACAACCAGGCCCTGTCCATACTACACTTGATATTTTTTAAAACTGATTTTTTTATTTTATTTTATTTTATTTATTTTTTTTTTTTTTTGCTGCGTTCATTTGGACCTCACATCCACACAAACTGTCTTTGGTAGAAAAAGCTGCATTTTTTGAAACTCAATATTTGATGTCTCCCTTTGCACTCAAAATGCAGAGTTT
Organism: Austrofundulus limnaeus; assembly: GCF_001266775.1. Lineage (NCBI taxonomy): Eukaryota > Metazoa > Chordata > Actinopteri > Cyprinodontiformes > Rivulidae > Austrofundulus > Austrofundulus limnaeus. The sequence goes on from NW_013953288.1 coordinate 47,715, forward strand.
TGAAAAAACGCTGACACGGCAGCTTATTTCACTTATGCCCAGAATTGTTTTGCGTTCTAGAAACAAATACAGCAATATAGCCATTTCTTTTCTTTTTTTTCAGATTTAGGAGAATAAATAAACTACAGTTGCACCTCTTTTCCTCTTTTAAAAAGATGCGTTGCTTTTTATTCAAGGAGCTTTCTCAGTTTATAAAG
>NW_013953288.1:47939-49331 GCF_001266775.1 Austrofundulus limnaeus
CCCTTGTTTTTAAAGTTTATAAAGCTTGAAATGCCACTTATTCGAGAAATCTCTTCTTGACTTCTTTCAAAAACAAGAAAAGAAGTCTGGCTGCCTCTATCAGAAGAACTCGTCATGTATTATAAAACATCTACTGTTAAACAGAATGAGTCAAAAGTATCAGGACACACTTTTATTTCAGAAACAAAAGGGAAAATAAAATATCTGAATACCCCAGCACTTAATGGGTGAGGGGATCTATCTTTTAGGCTATGTCCAGAACATGGCCTCCATCTTGAAATACACCAAGTTTTTCCAATGGAAAGGTGGTCATTTAGGGGTTCCCAAACTTTTCCATGTCATCACTCCCCAAATAACATTAGCTTCTGGCCGAGGACTATGGCTCCAACAATTAGTCGACATAATTGACCACAACAATTATAAAAATAAGTCAATGTGGCATTTTAATGTCGACAACATATTACTTACCCACGTAAATGGTATATGGTAAATGGACTGAGCTTTATCAAGGCCCAAGGGGACACCAAAGTGTACACTAGAGTCATTCACCCATTCACACACTGATTATGGTAAGCTACATTGTAGCCATAGCTGCCCTGCACCAGCGCTGCCGGACCCTCTGACCACAATCAGTAGGAAAAGCATGTGAAGTGTCTTGCCCAAGGACACAACGACTGAGACCGGTGGAATTGGGGATAGAACTGGTAACCCTCCAGTTACAGGACGACTCTCCTAACCACTCCATCATAGCTGCCAAATGTCCATTTGTACCATATTTATTCAAGTATAATACGTAAAAATTAATCCATAAAATCATCCATAAAGTTGGGGGGTAGTACTATACTCGGATAAATATTTTTACTTATGTATTTATCTGAAATATCTGCTTCATTCACAAAATGCCTGAGTCTGGAAATGAGACCGTGTCGTAAAAAGCAGGTAAAACGAGCTTACCTCTGACACTCCTCCATGCTTCAGAGCGTGATAGTAACAGATCCAAGCAGGCGACACGATGTGAAAAAAAAGCAGGGGGAAAGCAGTCCTGCACCTGAGTAAAGATAACGAACTGATGACATTAGCGTGTGACTGGGCCGCTTCTGGAACAACAACAAACACATGTCCGTCTGTAATGGCTGCCGTCTACCGGTGTTCTGAAAAAGTTTTGTATCCCTGAAAAAAGTTTCCCCACCAGAGGGGGCGCACGCGAGTAGGAAGTAATCTGCTTTTCCCCCAGAAGATGGCCCAAATCTCATGTGAAGTCTCTGACTTTTGTGTTGGCGCATCCTGGTGGACTATGTGTAAAATGCCAGAATTCATATGATGCTGCTACAGCTGATATATATTTGTTTCAAAATACCTTTTAGTACATATGTTGTTAAAATAAAATGAACA
>NW_013953288.1:51208-59157 GCF_001266775.1 Austrofundulus limnaeus
AGTGTTTTCAACTGATGAGCTTTGATATATTTATTTAAAATAAATTATAGCAGAGGAAGTTCTCTGCACAGAAAAAAATATTTTTTACTGTTTTTCTAAACCAAACTGACAAGTTTCTCCAGTAAAATTATTGTGTAATTTAAAGGCATTGAAGCACCTGGTTAAATTTAGAAGGTATTATGATTAACTACAAACATCTGAAGCTGACTCAGAGAACTCTGGGAGTTTAGAAAAAATTAAAGTCAAATGTAGACACGTCTTTAAAAGACCCTCCTCCTCCTCCTCCTCCCCACCACCCCGCGCAGCTGAGGTGCCGCGTAGATGAGGCCTGCTGGAGAGGCTGCTATTTTGAGTTATTTCTACATTAGGTGTTTGTTTAAAAGACTACTTGCAGTTTAATATGTATTATGTAATTTCATTTTAATTTTTTTTGTACATGTATCATTGTTAAAATACATCTGAGTAAGCTATTAAGTTTGAGGAACGTTGCGTGTGATGCGCAGATGTTTGGCGTGTTCATTGTGATCCCTGGTGAAGAACACAGAGCTTTCGTCAATTTCATTGTTAGTTATTTGTGACAAACAAAAATGTTTTGAACTTTCTGTGTTGATAACATCTGAACACAGCAGATATTGCATATCTGATTGCAGCAATCTGTTTCTGGGACAATTCTGGCCTTCTTTAATATGCCACATGACCCCCCTTCCCTCTGGAAATAATCTGACTTTCAAGTTGGAAGCCATGTTCCAGATATAGCCTAAAACATAGGTCCCCTCACCCATTATTTGCTGAGGTATTCAGATATTTTATGTTTCATTTCTTTTCTAAAATAAAAGGGTGTCTTGAGGCTTTTGACTCACTTTGTACATAAAATTATACGTAGTATTATACTAGACAATTCCCAACAGAATCCGGTGAGGTGTCCATTTTTTTACCATCAGTTGAACAAGCCAAGCATGTTTTTTCTCTGTATTTTAATGAATTGCTAATGTGAATATTCTCGCCACCTAGTGATGGATACTTCAGTGTTTTTGTATGAATCGTGAAGACAAAATTAGAGAAAATACATTTAAATAACAGAATATCCAGAGTAGCGTAGATGAGGCCTAAATTTATGACTCTAACTGCTATTTCTATCATCAGCTCTGGTTCATAACTTTTGCATGATGCTTGTATTTACACAAAAGATTCTTTGAAAAATGATTTGTCCATTCATACATGTTGTTTCTTCAAAATAATTTTTGATTTGAGTGAATTTACAAGAAAACACAGGTTTTACTAACAGAAAATATGAAAGCCACAAGTGACAAATTTGTTTAAAATGACTATCTGTAAGAAATAAAGTCTTTAAATAAATATTCATATCAACTCCTTGTTGTTGTTCATTCCTCTTTAACATTAAAATCTCATTTGGGGGTTTTTAGAGTATAAATCTTAGCAAATGTTCCCATCATAGATCAATTGTGTTAGATAATACAGCATGAGATGTTCTCAGGGAGGATGGACACCTGTCCAAATTGATGTTGCCAAAAAAAAAAAAAAGATTTCAAAAAAGATCCTGGACACTGGAGGAGATTCACACCATGACACCTTTCCATCGTTTATCTCCAGATCTGAAGCGTTACAACGGGACGGACGCTGTCTAGCTTCCAAAGGCACCACAGAGTCTGGCTGAGAAATGAGTTTTAATGGCACAGTGAGTGTGCAGTCACTTCATCTCAAATGTATATTGAATAACTTAGAGTAGTTATTTAATGTTTTTTTAAAATGCTAAAAGTCATGACCAGGCATGTCTCCTAACCCATACATCAGGGTTTCTGCTGGGCATTATAAAGCATTAAATAGTTGAAAATATACATGCATTTTGCACAATGTAAAACCTTAAATTGCTTTAAAAATCATTAAATTTAAATATCATTGGCATTAAATATTCCATTGGTTTTCAAGAAAATGGTTAGGTATAAATTCCAAGATTTAAAAGGAATAGCTGCAGCCAGTTGATCAACAGGATGGGAAAAGACCATCAAAAGTATTTTTCAGTGTTTGAAAAACGAAGAAATAATTATGCTTCAATTCAATTCAATTCAAATTCAAAAATACTTGATTGATCCCAGAGGGAAATTAGGTGTTGTTGTAACTCATTTAATTATAAACTTATTGTAGATGCTGATGGCTGTAGGCAGGAAAGATCTTCTGTAGCGGTCTGTATTACATCGAAGTTGAAGAAGCCTCCGACTGAAGACACTTTGTCTTTCTATGACAGTCTGATGAAGAGGATGGTCAGGGTTGTCCACAATGGACTTGGACTTAATTGACCAAGGCAGCAAGGAGGGCTCTGTCGTGGTCTGTCTGCGTGAGTGTGTATATCTGATATGTGAGTGGGGGTTTTTTTGGTCACTCTTCTGGTTTCTGTTAAGCTCCTCCTACCTGTCTGTGCTCCAGCCCCGCCCACACTCACCTGCTCCCTCCAGGTGTTTCTTGTTGTAGCTCGTTAGTTTTCCTTTATATTCTGTTTTCTGTCCTCAGTCTGGTGTCAGAGCATTTGTTTGTTCTGTGAATTGTCTCCATAGCCTATGTTTGTAACTGTCCAAGCTCCAGGATATTTTTGTAAGTACCTTTTTGCTGCCATGCCAGCCTTTTGTTGTTGTTAAGCCTTTTTTATTAACAACTCTTCAAGTCCATCAGTCCTTCAGTCTGCACCTGGGGTTCAGTCCTTTCAAGCCTTACAGACTCACTCTTCTCAAAAACACACAAAAGAGTACGGAAGACTAACTACAATAAGCCACAGTGGTACAATGAATCGACAGAGGAGGGACGACAGGACACAGCCAATAATGGTGAGTTGACAAAGGTTAATGAGACACACCTGGGGAGTGACAACAAGAATCAGGTGAGCAAATGTGTAGTTAAGGAGGAACACTGGCAGAAACAGAAGCACTGCACGCAGGAGAGATAAAGTAAAAACACTAACATGAATACAATACCAAGAAATACACTCAAAACCCTACAAACAGCAAAATTGTATATTTTTATTCATAATAATAATAATAATAATAATAATAATAATAATAATAATAATAATTTAGGTATTGTTTATTGCTTTTGTTTTCATTTGAAAGTATGTTAAGATAAAAGAACATGTAGCAGTCATTTAAAACCAAATGCAGTTGATTGAGGTGCCTGACTTTTCAACATAGATTGGTTGTTTTATTTGTTCAAATGAATAATAAAATGTAGTTACATGTTAAACTTATTTTTAAGATTTATTGTAATACCTTACAGCTGAACAAAACTTATTTGGGTTCTAAAATATCACCGAACAGGGGAACAGAGTAAGAGAAGTATAAATGGTTTTATGTTTTTTGTTGCTTGCCTGTGAGAACTACCTAATTGAAATATTTGTGTTCCTGGAATTATTAAAAACAACAAGGCTTTATTGAATTTGCAGGATTTTCTTATCTGAAGGACTGGCTTCCTATGGACTTCACACAACAGTCACCATGAAATCCTGATGCTTTTCTGTCTCACACTGAGCCATCTGGAGTTTACGGCTGAAGGATTCCTCAAAGCTCGTTTACTTGTTACACTTTTTGACTTATTGTTTGTTCAGTCACATTTTACTGGTTTTGTTATTTATTTTTTTAGTGCTGCATGAAGAGACAAGAAATTAATTTGAAACTATTCTATGGTAACATCTGCTTACCAGTAAAAGACAACAAGCCATTAAGTTCACAACCAAAACTTGTGGCATGATTTAAGGAGAAAATAAAGGTTTTCAATAATGTTGTTGGATAAATTGGTTATGAAGATACTTGACACAAGGAATGACGAACGAGCAGCAGGTCTGGTTGAACTCTCTTACTTGCAGCAAGGAGTCCAAATACAGACAACTGTCAATATGTCAGCAGCATAAAGTGACTTTCTGTAGCTTTCAGGCTTTTAAAGGGTCCTCCTGTTATACGACCAATGCAATCTCCTGTTCTGGTTTTTTTTCCCTCCGCAGGGCGGGAGCAGCGGTTAGGTCCCCCCACAGGAGCACCTGCGGCAAAAGGCTTTTTGCCCCCCGTTTCTGAGTCTGTAGTCTCTGCTGATGATGGTTCTGGCGAATGGAACCTGGATCCGTTGTAGTATACACTGTGACTCCTCGCTGCTAAGGCTGCGAAACCCTGAAGAGCCAACAGTGGCAGCTGTACTGCTTTGCACAGGAGGCAATCGAATGTCTCAACTGGCTTCTTCCTCGTGTCACTAGCTTGCTGCATGGCTGTGACTGCCTCTCCAAACAGCCCCTTAGTCCTCAACGGGTCGAATGGGGGAATGGTCTGTTCTGTCAAGCTGGACAGGTTCAGCCAGAATGATCTCTCTCCTGCCGCTGCTAAACCCATAACACAGCCACAGCCCTGCACCACACCTCTGGAGACCCGGAAGATAAGATTTGCCACAACGCAGATCTCTTCCCAAACTGCTGGACTCAGGTGCCCAAATGTACCTCAACCATATTGTGATACAGTTCTGCTTGGTAGGCTGAAAGGAGTGTGATCACGTTTACAATTGCTATGGGCTGACCTGCAGATCTGTACACCTTCTGGTATATAGAGGCACTCCTTTTTTTTTCCCCCAGGAGCACAGGTCCTGCAACTAAAAGAGTGAAGCAGCAGTTGGGATGGAGGTGAAAATTGACTGACTGCCCATTAGCTATTTCTAGCCCCGAGTAACCCGTGACAGGTTTTCACACAATCACCTCATCTCCTTCATGCACGTAGGAACAGCTTTGCAAGTTTTTTTCCATCATATAAATCTCTGTTTTTATGCTTGTCATCTTGCAATACAATCCTCATTCTCAAAGGCATAAAACATAATTTGAAATTGCTTTAAATTGGCATTTAAAAACCATTAAATTTGAATAATTGAATAACTTTTAATTCAAAGACACTCACACAGTGAGGGGAAATGTAAACAATCTTTGCACTCAAAATCTGTGCAAAAACACAAATGGTGGGCATGTGTAATGGCCAGAATCCAAAATCAAAAGTTTTGATGTGTAAAAAAACAGGTTCCTAAAGTTATAAACATTGGATCCCAGACTGATGAAGACCAGGACTTTTTAATTGGTGCCTTATGCCCCTTCACACACCTACACTTTTTGTTAATCTTTTATAACATTTTATTTTTGTTTTCAATAAAACCCTGAAAATACTTAATAATTACAATTTCTATTTTTATATAGAAAGGAAAAGAAAATATAAGGTGACCTGTTGTTGTTGTTGTTATTATACAAACATATGTATTTATTTTTACAAAATATTTTTAAAAAATGGATGAATGGCTTAATTATCTCCTTCAGGAATCACCACCTTATCGTGGTGGAGATGTTTGTGTGTCTGTATGATCCCAGAAGCTGTGCTTTTGGGGGCATTTGCTCCTAGGTTCTCCACTGATAGATCGGTCCTACAGGTGACAGACCAGACAAGAGCGATTCACAATACTCAACAGAAAACAGAACGGCGCTCTGTCCGATGATGAACAGAAATGAATCATGACAGACTCTGTGAAATCGAGAAACATCGTATCATCATTCAAACGAAGTGAAAGTATTTTTGTCCCCCGTCGCTGAGGTGGTGGACTTAGAAATGCTCTCCATCTGTTCCTGTCCATTTTAGAAAGTTGTAACTTTCACATAAAAAGGCTAAAGTACTCTAAACTTGGTATGAGTCATCCATGTTGTCGTGCATATGACCATTCAGTGTGGTCATATGACATCATCAAAACCACAACCCCTGAAAACGGGAAGTGACCTTTTAGTTTTTGCTTTGAAAGCTACATCTCTGACCCTCCTTCACCTAATCAGCAACAAATTGTGTCAGAACACAGATAAGAACTTGATCTCACTTGCTTTCAAACACTAAGGCGTTTGGGGGAAAGGTGTGGACATGGTGGTGCAGCAAAGTCAGACATCACATGGTTGATATACATTTGGCTCTAAATTCCACATATTTCAGCCAATCTGAACCCAATACGCTATGGTCAGTCCTAATCCACCCCACTACAAAAATGAAGTCCAGTTTTGGTGGGGTGTGGACTATTATTTTAAAAGTCAGCCCCACAGTCATGCTTTGACCTAGAACCATGAAATTTGATACACGTGTAACATCTCAGGACCTTCAAAAAAGTCTCGAGTCATGCTCCAAACCCCACAGGAAGTTGGCCGTTTTGGATCAAAGCTGAAAATTTGTCTCTTTTCTTGCACATGTATCCAAACTAACTCCCCCTGCAGCTTTGAACCTGCAGACTTCACATGCTGTTTGCCGCTCTCAACACCGACTGGTGGTGGGATGGTGTGGGTGTGGCAGAGTGATGAATGCTGATGCCTTGCTGTTTGTACACGACTAGCTCTAAGTCACACATACATGATCCAATCAGTGCCAAATTTTGTGGGCACCATCAGGGAGACCTGCTCAACAAGTTGGAGATCACTTTAGCCCCGCCCACTTTGCACACGGTTGACTCTAAATCACACAAATCTGATCTGAACCAAATTTTGTGTGCATCGTAATGGAGGCCTGCTCAACACACTTTGTGTAGGAGTTTGACAAGATCACTTTAGCCCCGTCTGTCTGTCGGTTCATCCGTCTGTTCACCTTATTAGATTATTTAAATAATGAAGACCTGTGATGATTCCAACAACTGAATGGTGACCGAGGGACACCAGAGATGGTTGGCGGTAATTTCTATCTTGTCTTGTTTGTTTCTCATTTAAATATATGTTTCATCTTCAAAGTGGTCGTTTTGTTGTGTAACTTATCCCCCCCCCCCCTCCCCCCAAATAAAATCCTTTTGTAAGTTTTGGGATGTTAGGCAACAGTCATGGAGGAATGCTTTGGGAAATCCACTCCTATGTTTTCAACCTCTTTTTATTGGTCATTTAGCAGAAGTAATGTGACCATGAGTAAAGTGTAATAACCTCATGAGTTGCTCACATTATATTTTGTAAGTCTAACACCCATGCACATGTCCACTGTAGATGCCCTCAGTGACCACAAGCCTGGATAGATATGAGTTGTTTTACCGCTGCTTTCCAGAAGAGCAACAAACAATTGGTTGATGCTGTGGGGAAGTGATCTGACACATTAGGAGCGTGGGCTGCAGTGTAACAAGTGACAGTGTGCTAATTACAGCCAATAGACTTTGCTCTCTTCCTCGTTACAGGTCAGTTCAACATTTTAATGAGCCCTCACTGCTTTTCACTCTGTTTATTTTTGTATTACTTTTAATTTATGATGAGTTATTGTGCTATTATATTCACCTCCCACTTGAAGCTATAATTGGAAACTTTAATTGGAATTCTCAGCCATGCACTAAAAGAAACATTAAACTATGCTTTGAGCAAAAGCCATAACCCAATGGGAAACAGATGTTGTTGGTAAGTAAATTTATAATGTTATGCTGACTTGACAATATTAATATAGAAATTAACAATGTAATTAAAGAACAGTTACATTCTCTTTTAAATTCAGACTTAATTACATTATAATTGAAGGTTGTAATTTGCTTATCTCAGCAGTAAAAGCATAGAAACAACTAAGGCTGTGTTCACACTGCAGGTCTTAATACTCAATTCAGGTTTTTTTTGTTAACATTAAAGTTTAAATCACACAGTGTGTGAACAGTCTATATGGCCCTGAAATGACATGCATGTCCTGAAGAAGATGTTGAGATCACACCTTTGATCCTAAAGTCATTGTGTACCAGAGCCAGCAAAATTATTTGACATGACTGTTTTGCTTAGTCTGTCTGTCTGTCTGTAAAGAGAAGCATTATTGCATTAATTTTTGTAACAAAACTATGTTTAGAAGAAACTTTGGTAAATTAAACTAATCATCTGTACACTTCCAAACACCCACTTTACTAATACAAACACACACACAAATATATACAAATATACAGTGTATATA
>NW_013953288.1:59301-65467 GCF_001266775.1 Austrofundulus limnaeus
TATATATATACTGTATATATGCTTCACTAAGCCAAGCTTTAATTAAGGCCGCTCTGGCTCTGGAACCAGTCACCTCAAGAGGGGTTGGACACTCTTCCACTCTGGAGTTGCCCATGCTAAGAGGTGCCGAGCAGGAGTGGGCATATTTATTGCCCCCATCTCGGTGCCTGTACGTTGGGGTTCACCCCGGTGAATGAGAGGGTAGCTTCCCTCCACCTACGGGTGGGGGTACGGGTCCTAACTGTTGTTTGTGCCTATGCACCTAACAGCAGTTCAGATTACCCACCCTTTCTGGAGTCCTTGGAGGGGGTGCTGGAGAGCGCTCCTAACGGGGACTCCCTCGTTCTGCTGGGGGACTTCAGCGCTCACTTGGGTAATGACAGTGAGATATGGAGAGGCGTGGTTGGGAGGAACGACACCCCCAACCTGAACCCGAGCGGTGTTTTGTTATTGGACTTCTGTGCTCGTCATGGATTGTCCATAACAAACACTATGTTAAAGCATAAGGGTGTCCATATGTGCTCTTGATACCAGGACACCCTAGGCCGCAGTTCGATGATCGACTTTGTTGTTATTTCATCTGATCTGCGGCCACATGTTTTGGACACTCGGGTGAAGAGAGGGGTGGAGCTGTCAACTGACCACTACCTGGTGATGGGTTGGCTCTGTTGGTGGGGGAGGATGCCGGTCAGTCCTGGCTGACCCAAACATATAGTGATGGTCTGCTGGGAATGTCTGTCAGAGTCTCCTGTCAAACGGAGCTTCAACTCACACCTCCGGGGGAACTTTGAACACGTTCCGGGGGAGGTGGGGGACATTGAGTCCAAGTGGGCCATGTTCCATGCCTCCATTGTCGAGGTGGCTTACCTGAGCTATGGCCGTAAGGTTGTCAGTGCCTGTGTGGCGGCAACCCTCGAACCCGCTGGTAGACACTGGCGGTGAGGGATGCTGTCAGGCTGAAGAAGGAGTCCTATCGGGTCTTTTTGGCCGGTGGGACTCCGGAAACAGCCGATAGTTATCGGCAGTCCAAGCGGATTGCAGCTCGGGTGGTCGCTGCGGCAAAAACTTGGGCATGGGAGGAGTTCAGAGAGGCCATGGAAAAATATTTCCATACGGCTTCGAGATTATCCTAGTCTACCGTCCGGCGTCTCAGGGGGGAAAGCGGTTCGCCACCAACACTATTTATGGTGGGGATGGTGCGCTGCTGACCTCAACTCGGGACGTTGTGGGTCAGTGGGCAGAATACTTCGAAGACCTCCTCAATCCTACGACACATCTTCCCATGAGGAAGCAGAGACTGAGGACCCTGGGTTGGGCTCTCCAATCTCTGGCGCCAAGGTCAGCAAGGTGGTTAAAAAGCTCCTTAGTGACAGGGCACCGGGGGTGGATGAGGTTCGCCCAGAGTTCCTTAAGGCTCTGGAAGTTGGGGAGTTGCATTGGTTGATGCGTGGACATCGGGGGCAGTTCCCCTGGATTAGCAGACCGGGGTGTTGGTCCCCCTATTTAAAAAGGGGACCGTAGAGTGTGTTACAACTATAGGGGGATCACACTTCTGAGCCTCCCTGGTAAGATCTATTTGGGGGTTCTGGAGAGGAGGGTCCGTCAGATAGTCGAATCTTGGATTCAGGAAGAGCAGTGTGGTTTTCATCCTGGTCGTGGAAGAGCAGACCAGCTCTAAACCCTTAGCAGGGTCCTTGGAGGGTGCATGGGAGTTCGCCCAACCAGTCTACATGTGTTTTGTGGATTTGGAGAAGGCGTTCGACCGTGTCCCTCGGGGATACCTGTCGGGGGTACTCAGGGAGTATGGGGTACCAGGCCCATTGATACACACTGTTAGGTCCCTGTATGACCGGTGCCAGAGCTCGGTCCGCATTGCCGGTAGTAAGTCGGACTCGTTTCCGGTGAGAGTTGGACTCCGCCAAGGTTGCCCTTTGTCACCGATTCTGTTCATAACTTTTATGGACAGAATTTCTAGGCGCAGCCAAGGTGTTGAGGGGATCTTTTTTTTTAACTCTTAAGGACAGAATTTCTAGGCGCAGCCAAGGTGTTGAGGGGATCCTTTTTGGTGACCTTAGGATCACATCCCTGCTTTTTGGCAAATGATGTGGTCCTATTGGCTTCATCAGATCGTGATCTCCGGCTCTCGCTGGAGCGGTTTGCAGCCGAGTGTGAAGCAGCCGGAATGAGGATCAGTGCCTCTAAATCAAAGACCATGATCTTGAGCCAGAAACAGGTAGCGTGCCGCCTCTGGGTGGGGGAGGAGGTCCTTCCCCAAGTGGAGGAGTTCAAGTATCTTGGGGTCTTGTTAACGAATGAGGGAAGAATGGAGCAGGAGATTGACAGGCGGGATTGGTGCTGCGTCTGAAGTGATGCGGGGGCTGTACCGGTCTGTCGTGGTGAAGCGTAAGCTGAGCCAGAAGTCAAAGCTCTCGGTTTACCAGTCAGTCTACGTTCCTACCCTCATCTATGGTAGTGACCGAAAGAACGAGATGGTGGATACAAGCATCTAAAATGAGTTTCCTTTGCAGGGCCTCTGGGCTCTCCCTTAGAGATAGGGTGAGAAGCTCAGTCATCTGGGAGGCACTCGGAGTAGTCGCTGCTCCTCCACATCGAGAGGAGCCAGTTGAAGTGGCTCGGGCATCTGGTTAGGATGCCTCTTGGATGCCTCCCTGGTGAGGTGTTCTGGGCATGTCCCACTGGGAGGAGGCCCAGAGGAAGACCCAGGACATGCTGGAGGGACTATGTTTCTCGGCTGACCTGGGAACACCTTGGGATTCCCCCGGACGAGCTGGCCCAAGTGGCTGGGGAGAGGGAAGTCTGGGTCTCTCTGCTTAGGCTGCTGCCCCGCAACCCGACCCTGGATAAGCGGCAGAAAAAGGACGGACGGGCGGACATAAATACAAGCAATCAGAGATTAATATGCATGAATCAAACACAACTGGTTCAGTAATTTTACTTTGATTTCACCAGGTTCATCAGCAAGTGTGTTAACCCTTCATAATATAATTGTATTTGTCATAAAATAAGCTAATTACTGCAGAAGCTGAAATTTTTTAAAAAATTGATTACCTGATTAATCAACAGAATAATCAATAGATTAATCGATTACTAAAACAATCATTAGCTGCAGCTCTATTGTTTCCAGTTATACATTGGGAAAACAAAGCAACCACAGTTCAAAATGATGACCCAACACAGAAGAAAAATATCATCAGGCCAGGAGTCTGCAGTTTACACTCATCTACAGGCCAGGACACTGCAGTTTACATTCATCTACAGGCCAGCGGGCACTCTTTTAAGCATAAAGATGTTCTCATCATTGATAAAGTCGAACGTTGGTTGAAGAGAGTAAAGGAAGCCTATTTTGTGGAGAAACTATCCATCATTAAACAGAGGTAGAGGTGTTACCAGACCAGAGAGGATACATAATCCTACCAGTGAGTCCTGGGTCTTCCCTGGGGCCTCCTACCAGTGGGACGTGCCAAGAACACCTCTTAAGGGAGATGTCCAGGAGGCATCCTATTGGAAACACCTCAACTGACTCCTTTCAATGTGGAGGAGCAGCGGCTTTATTCCAAGCTCCCCCAGTCTGACAGAGCTCCTCCCCCCCTCTCTAAGACAACTGTCTGTTGCTTCATGATGCAGCATGTCAGTCTGTTTCAATCTGAAGTACATATCTAAAAAAGGCAAATAAATCAATTATGAAGCTATGAAATGTGAGTTGGAAATACCAAGATGGGAATTCCTTAAATTGCAAAACTACTGAAAATGGTTTTTCAAAAGAATAATTTCACCAGTATGCTGATTTTTGAAATTTTAAAAGATGATTCATGCCTCATGACCATAGATGAGACAATGTAGAGAATGTAGACAAGCCAATAAATCAAAAAGCTTTACCTTTCGACTCAGCTCTTTCTTCACCACGACCGACCGAAGCAACGCCCTCATTACTGAGGATGAAGCCCCAATCCGTCGATTCATCTCCTGCTTCATCGTACCATCACTCAATAACAATACACCATGAAACTTAAACTTCTCCATTTGAGTTAGAGACTTCCCCCCTGATTCAGAGGGGGCATCCTTTTTCCGGTCGAGAACCATGGCCTCAGACTTAGAGGAACTGACTTTCATCCCAGCCACTTTACCTGAAACTCCTCAGACTAAAAAAGTTTCTTGGAGGAGACAAAACATTTCACTAAAGAAGAACCTGCAGAATTAGATTTGTAATATTATACTTGTGTGTTCTCATTCATGCTCAGTCATAGTTTGCCATGCCCACTTGTCATGCCTTCACAGACGTTTGTTGTTCTGGTTTGTTAGTTTTGTCTAAATATTCCCCAGGATTTGGATTTTGTTATGATTCTGCATGGTTCACTATGTGTAAGTCTTGGTGCCGCAATGGAGTTAATCCCCAAAAGTTCTGTAATATGTTTGCTGCCTCATCAGCATGTTGTGTTTTTCTAAATAAATTAGTTTTGTTTTTTGGAACATCCAAACTCAGGACCATCAGTCTGCACTTTGGGTATCTAACAGCAACCACTAACCATGACAGATACAACTACATCTGTGAAATGTCTGAGAGTGAATAACCTTGATTGTAAAAGACCAATCAAGTTTTTGCCTGTGTGTGTGTGTTTCATCTTAGCAAACCTTCAAGAACCACTCGATGGACTTGAATAAAATTTCAAGAAATGTTTAGTAGCTATACATCAAGATAAAAAACTTGTCTTCTCAAGGTCAAAACAGGACATTTTGAATAAAATGTCTTAAAGGCTCAGACACATTAAAACACATCAAAGAACAAGTCCCACATTAAATTCCAACACCCCATACCATATAAAATACCTACAAAACTACCTACACATAAAACCCATACACAGGTAATCAACATATGCATGTTTGGTGAATAACAATACCCAGAGTACCAACTGAGACACAAGAGACCACTGGGTGAATGTTGGTACCTGTGATGGATCCGCAGCATGAGATAACAGGGCGAGTATCTAATTATTGATTGTAAATACTGAATGCAACAAGTCAGATTTATTTTACTTGGTTTTCTTCTAACAGGCTTGGAGAGAGAGAGGACTGGAGGATTCTAGGGGGAGCTGTCAAACCAAGGAGACCACGTGAGTTGTGTAGTCATTGGGAGAGTGCCCTGTGTGGACTGGGAGGCTGGATGGTTGGATGTTTTGCTGATAGTTTTGGCTCTAGTTGTAGGTTGTTAGTTCCAAAGAGCGAGGTCCAAGGTAACCACGAAGGATGTCGACCATTCTGAAGGGTGGAACAGATTCAGGAAGCGAGAGACTGAGGTGAGTACTAGATGTCAAAAAAATTCACAGGTTAGTAATCGCTTGAGGGTTTACCAGGAGCCACTAGGGCCAGACACGGTACCTTATCATTGACAATGTTCCAGCAAAGTGTGAGGGCTCCAGCCAGCCTTGAATACCAGAGGCACCTCATTAGGAAACAAGCCACAGCTGCTGGCACTTGGCTCCACCCTGCTGCTCAGGACCTACAAAGGAACAGTTAATGAAGGCAAACAACCTGAATCTCCTATAACCATATAAGGCTGGTTGCAGTAATAATAAGAGTTTTGATGTTTTATTTTTATTTTTTTAAATTCTTTTTCTTTTTTTGCCAGGAATACTCTAACATGGTTACCTGAAGCTAAGTTAAAGCACAATCCCCTAGTTAAAATGACTGGTGTAGGGGGTGTGAAGGGTCTCTGGTCATATAGCTTGCTGTTCTTCATAATGCCCAGCTGTACAGTTCTGTGAGATGCGTTTGAAGGGTATTGATAATTCTAGTGAATTTTTCTTTTTTCTTTAAGGAAATTGTACCATAACAAGATGTTGAATGTAAGAACTGGCTTGATGAATGACCGGCACACTATAATTAAACTGTCCTGTTTGACCTTGAAAAACTTTAACTCTGTTATGCTTTTTTCGTATACCCCAACTACGTATTACTACCTTTTGAAGTGGGACTGATGGTATCAGTCTCACTTTTTAAAATGAAGTTTCCTATATTACATTTTTACTTTTAAAGATTTCCTGCTGTGCTTGTTTAACTTGACACTGAAAAACACCTATCATCATCGGCTTCCCTAATTTATTTATTTATTTATTTATTTATTTATTTATTTATTTATTTATTTATTTAT